>NW_022992122.1:0-17500 GCF_902827175.1 Gymnodraco acuticeps | reverse complement strand
CATATATGCAATGGCATGATAATATTATTGTGACAAGTGGGGTATTCACCTGGTGTTTCCAGAAGATAGACGTAGATGCTGCCAAAATCGACGAAGGCCACTGTCGTTTTTCCATACATCTGCAGGCAGTCTGTAACAACCCACACAGCTCTAGTTTACGCTGGTAACGACCTAGAGCACACCCTCAAGTCCAGAGATGTAATCCGAAGACATGCAGCGATTTCTTCGGTCGTTAATTCAGAAAAAAAACCTACTGCGCTCTGCCTGGCTACGTTAGCTAGCTGTTTATATTAGCACTTCCAGGATATTAGCACCTCCAGGAAAATGGCGCATTTATATATATTTATATGGCGCGTGTTGCATTGTGGGTAGCTCGTGACGTCACTGTGTGTGAAAGAATCCTGCACAAATAAGAAGTATACGTGTAAACCTAAGTTTATGGTTGAAATGTGCTTTTCTAAATTAGGGAATTTGCAAGAAATGTGTATAAAGTTGGCTCCATTCTCTGCAAATGAGCGTGTTTTTGCTGAAATATCAGTTGTACAATATATATTGTGAACCCAAGCAAAAAGTGTATGAAGCTAGCTTTTACACCAGCCTATAGTTAACCTGTTGTTTCTACGAGTGTTAAGAACAACCTATTCTTTGTTCATTCGGTAGCTTTAAAAGTAATATTGATACATTCTTAACTCTTCTTGAAAACATTGGATATACAAAATACTTTTGATAGATCCTAAATACTCTTAATCGGAAATGTGTGTAAAAAGGTTAGTTCCACTTCCTAATCTTATGCTATAGCCTATGAGCCTAAACATAATAATATCTTAGTGTAATGCCCACATAAAGTAGATGTGTTAATAAGTATTGGTTGGCTGCAGATTGTTGAAGTTAAAACATTAATCTTTGTTGTTCTGTCTCCATCTGAAGCCGCCGTGGAGGCAGTGACACAGGAGTTATTCAGGTAGGTAAACTTCCACTGACACTCATTCATCATTTTATTGTGGTGTTATTTTAATGATACTTTCCTGTCCTGATTGTGGCGCATTGTGCCTTGTCACAGATTATTTTTGTGGCATTCATTTTTGCCTAAAACAAGAAGCGTTGTGATGTTAATCCATCTCAAGGGCATGGGGATTTATCATGAACCTTCATACAAATATCCACATATGTGTATCAATGCGCTTCTTGCAGGGAGACATGCAGGCAAACAAGTTACAGTCGTGCAATGCTTTTTGTGCAAAACATCTGTTCCCTGATTTTTGCCTTAAAGGTAGCAGCTCTTCCAAGTCAATTTAAGTAATCCTGTCAAAAAATCGACACACAATGGGAATAAAGCGCTGTTCTAGGATACTTAGGATGGATGTAGTCGCTGAAACCTCACTTCTTGGTTCGTGAACAACCATTTTAAAGCCTTGAGTTTAGAGTGTTTCCTGATGGTATCTTGGCAAGTGCAACGCTTGAAAATACATTTTAAGGTCACCAAAAATATGTTAAATGGTCTATCGAGAGAGATACTGGGCAGAATTGACATGGCAACCCACCCGTGCAGTCAGAACCTTTTGCTGCTGTGACTTGTGATATGAATTCTCCGGCCGTTGACTTGTAATAAACATAATTGTTTGACATCAAAGCTCCAACTCTCCTCGTGTCTCTCGGAGTCCTGACTCTCCATTGCTGCAGAAGTTTCCCTTACAAACACAATGGGAACGTTTTAATACCGAGATATCTAACCATCCATCCATCTGTTGAGCCTAAAAGCTGATGATGAAGGCGAGGTAAATGTTGTAATTCGAGATAAATCATGATATTATGAGCAACAGTAATGGGTCAACAGTGTGCCGTGTTAAAATGTGACATTAATCTAAATTGATGGATAATTCATCAGCTTTTGCGTCGCGTGAGGAACAACTCAATAGCAGCGGCTCATAGTAACTGCTGAATTTCACTTCTACCTGTTTGAGAGCGTTTCTGCTTCACTTAATCTCATTTAGTAAAAGTGACAGATATTAGTGTGTGCAGCAGATTATGGTTGAACCCAGTTTGATCCAGGTCATTGCTTTACTGTAAACAACATGTCCTGTCTGAGCCCTGAGCAGAGGAGCAGGAAACTGAAAGGTAGACGTGAACAGAGAGGATTTAAAGTTAGCCGCGATGGTAGAAACGACTCAAACAGTAAATACTGTAAGCATGCCATGGAATATTTTTCTTCAATTATTTTTTACTCCACTGACTAATCTGTCAGGATAAACATTATTTGAATTAATTCATCATTATGGTGTGTAGGCAGATTTAGTGGCAAGAAAGACATGTGGTGGTGATATTAAAAAGTCTTTCTTGACTTTGTGGTAATTGCTAAATAAACTCATCACATCTGTCTGCTCAGTGGGAATCAGAGCTGCAACAAAGCTTTGAATGATTACTTTAACTCCAGTTTAAAGTATATAGAAATAACGTTTGTCCTTCTATATTTCTGAAGAAATTAAGAGTGCAATGACCGGATACATTTAATCTTTAGGGTCATAAGAAAACCTATGTTTGAATTACCAATTGAGAGTTTATAGCACCAACATGGAGCCAAACACTTTTAACTTATATACAACAAATAACTAAATCGATAGATAGATGGATAGAGAGATGGATAGAGAGAGAGAGAGAGAGATGGATAGATAGATGGATAGATAGAGAGAGAGAGATAGATGGATGGATGGATAGATAGAGAGAGAGAGAGAGAGATAGATGGATGGATGGATGGATGGATGGATGGATGGATAGAGAGAGAGAGAGATAGATGGATAGATAGGTGGATGGATGGATGGATAGATAGGTGGATGGATGGATGATGGATAGATAGGTGGATGGATGGATGGACGGATGGATGGATGGATGGATGGATAGATGGATGGATGGATGGATGATAGATGGATAGATGGATGGACGGATGGATGGATGGATGGATGGATAGATGGATGGATGGATGGATGGATGGATGGATGGATGGATGGATGGATGGATGGATGGATGGATGGATGGATGGATAGATGGATGGATGGATGGATGGATGGATGGATGGATGGATGGATGGATGGATGGATGGATGGATGGATGGATAGATAGATAGATGGATAGATAGATGGATGGATGATAGATGGATGGATGGATGGATGGATAGATGGATGGATGGATAGATGGATGGATGGATTGGATAGATGGATGGATGGATGGATGGATAGATGGATGGATGGATAGATGGATGGATAGATGGATGGATGGATGGATGGATGGATGGATGGATAGATGGATGGATGGATGGATGGATGGATGGATAGATGGATGGATGGATGGATGGATGGATGGATGGATGGATGGATGTGTTCCTGGCTTCAGCTTGAGTCCAAAAACATTACGACAAAGTCATCTAGCAAGGTAGTAAATGAGTGCACCCCTCCCAAAATGCTATCGTCCAATTTTTGCCAAATATTGCTCTGTTTTCAAGAGAGGCATTGAATTGATGTGCTTTTTGAAGGATGTAGACATGCAATATCTATGTTTAACGTTGGTTATTTAAACCTTTATATTTCTGTCTCTTCTCTGAGTAATAAGCAATATGTGCCCCGAGATCAAGTTAAACATCACTGGAGTCGAGCAACTTAGTGAAAGAAATGTTCAGTTGCTTTGGAAACACGGGGAAAGTTTCTCTCTCCACGGAGGAAGGAAATATATTTAGAAGTTTTCAAGAAAAAAAAGATTTTAAGACTCAACTCAAACAGCTCGTTAAGGTTAGGGTTCTTTCATTTGGGGATTTAGAGCATGATTGGAAAACGTGTTTCACATTGTAGCACACACACACACGCACACACACACACACACACACACACCACACACACACACACACACACACACACACACACACACACACACGATCGATACAGCAACACGATCAGTCTCTGCTCCCACACTGATTGATGATCCTCCTCACCTTGAACGAACCGCCTCCTTTTCCTCCCTTCTCTCGCGCTCCTTCTCTCTATTGTTTTTCTCTCTCCTCTTCCTCCTTCTCCTCTTCATCTTCCTCTTCATCCTCCACTTCCTCTTCATCCTCCTCCTTTTCTTCCCAACGCTTCTCTTTGCATGTTCTCCCCTCTCTTTCTATATCTTCCTTACTTAAAGAGCCTGTGACAGCATCCCAACAACTGTTGTGCAATGAAATATTGGGCTACTAGTCATCTCGAACCGTCAGTTTAAAAAAGAAAAAGCGATACCGTTCCGTTAAATATCAATAATTTCGAACATCGCGGGAAATTCCTTCGACTCATTTTGAAGTTTTGGGGCAAGCCGGAAGTGACGTCAATGCGGGAACGCTTCACTGTGCGGCGAGAGAGCCAAACACGGACAAAGTGTGTTGTCATGCGTAGAAATGGTGAATTACTGAGTTTAGGCACGTTAATAACGTTTTAATGAAGTTGACTACAGTATATTCATATTTGTCAGTGCTTTCATGTCAATTCGGTGAACATAAACATAAACTATCGTGGTGAAGATGAGGATTACATTAGGATTAAAAATCGGTAGTGAGAGCTACTGAATTTCCTCCCGTAGGATGTGATATAAAAACAAATCGATTACTTTTGTAGTTGTAAACTCAAGTGGATGAAACTACATTTATTAGTGCTTTCATGTCAATTCGGCGAACATATGATACATTAAATGATCGTGAGGATGATTATTAAAAATCGTTTGTTTGTGCCGGTCTGCATTTCCTGATGAGAAAACAAACCGATGCTTTTCGTAGTTGTAGTACACCAACATGGATTAAACGTCTGGTTTTTTCACCACAATGTTGGGGAAATTAATGGATGAAATGCACGGATTATTATTATTCCCACTCCGATCGGGACACTAGGTCCACCGTTTCCCCGCAGCGAGGCTCCCCCCGTTGACAGTTTACGTGGGCTGGGTGCAGTCGCGGACTGGCCATCGGGACGAATCCCGATGGGCCGGTACCGAAGTGGGCCGGTCGGATAAGTCACTAGCACATCCCCCATAGGCGGCGCGTGAGGCTCAGGTTTGGGAAGGCTACATAACTTGTTTTACCTGACGCTGCCCGCCTCCGGCGTCTATAGAAAAGAGATCAACTCAGTGTGCGGAGTTTAAATCTCTCAAGTCATATTACAGGATAAAGGAAATACAGTTTAAACTGCCGTATGCAGAGAAGACGCCGACGTGTCGCACTTATCATTCATATTACATCATCGATCAGATCATCGATCATATAATATCATAATATATCATATATTTCCTTATCTGAGTCAGCTTCTCCAGCCGTATCTGGCCGTGCAACACTTACAGTGTCACATACTGTATGCAGAAGTATTATTTTAAGCAACACATTATGTTGACGAAACACTCGAGTCAAATGTAATTAAAGTCAGATCCACTCGTGTCTTAGACGTGAACGCGCTCTCAGCTGGAGAGAGAAACCCTGGCTTGATTTACCGAGTTGATAACCAGCGTCGTAGGACCGCTTAGCGAGATCTCGTTTGTTAGTTTGTTGTTGTTAGTTTGTTTGTTACTCAAACATATCCAGGGTATGTTGAACTGGCTTCGTAGTACAGGGCACAGGTGGCTAGCAGCGCTAATGTCAAAGACACAGACATTGCATTATATTTGTATTTTACCAGGATGCAGTGACACAAATATTTACATATTTACATGTACTATCTACAGCACCCGCCGCCCCTGACATCCCCCACTCCCCCCGATGACAACTTACTAGCGGTACCGAAGTGGGCCGGTCGAGAGTCCCGGGATGATTTTTAGTCCCATTCCACCACTGGCTACATGACCGTATTATCGCCCATATTGACGCACCTAATTCCTAAACTTCTAACAGATACAACATAAACCGATCCTTCAGCCTCATATGAGCTCTCAGACACGTTCAACATTAAACTGTCATCGCTGTCTGAGCTTGCTGCTGTGTGCACCATCGTGCGTTTACATGCAGATGCTGGGATCCTGAACGATGCAGCTGGAGCGCTGTGCCCGCAATGACGTCACACGTCATTTGGCGGGACTTGAAGAATCCCCGAGAAGATCCAGGAAATGGTCAACATTGAAGGGCAGATTAATGGTTATCAAAGTACAAATATCCAAAATCAGTTCAGTAACGGTTTTCAAGGGGACAATATTTACTCAAATTGATGGGTTTGGATGATGGGGGAAACTCGTGTCACAGGCTCTTTAAGTTACTCATCATGCTTCTTCCCTAAACTCTTAGCCTTCCTCCTGTTTCTCACCTCCTTCCTTGTCTTCCAATCCTTTCCCCTCTTCTACTTCTCTTTTCTTTGCTCCCACTTTTCCTACGAGATTTAATCCTCCTATTTTTCTTTTCCACGTCATTTACTAAAGCTGTGTTTTTCTTCTTGGCCACCTCTGTCTTCTCGTTCCTCCTTTCTTTGCCTTATCCTTACGGTCATTTTATTCACCCTCATCTTATCCTCTTTAGGCAAGTTTATTTATATAGCACTTGTCTGTACCCTAACCAATTCAAAGTGCTTTACAAAACAAATTAAAAGACTTTTTAGGAATAAATACAGTAAAAACACATATATACAGTAATGGCATTTTACAACAGACATTACAAAGCAAAGATAATAAAATAAACACCACAGGTATACAATACATGTTTAAAAGGCATACTGTAGTTCGAATATGAGCAGCTCAATTAAAAGCAGCGGCAAAAAGATATGTTTTTAGTCTCGATTTAAAAATAGTAAGCGTTTCTGTGGACGTGCATGATTTGGGTAGTTTGTAGAGTGTCGGGGCATAACAGCTAAACGCTGCCTCTCCATGTTTTGTTGTTACTCTCGGAGCCGATAGCAGACCCGTCCCAGAAGACCTGAGGCACCTTGATGGCTCGTAATTATGTAGGAGTTCAACAATGTACTTTGGTCCTAAACCATGTAATGATTTAAAAACTAGCAATAGTACTTTAAAATCAATTATTTGGCCGACTGGAAGCCAGTGTAAAGATGTCAGAACCGGACTGATGTGATCCACTCTTTTAGTGTTAGTGAGGACACGTGCAGCGGCGTTCTGAATCAGCTGCAGCTTTCTGATGGATTTCTTTGTCAGCCCTATTGCAGTAGTCAAGTCGACTGAAAATAAAAGCATGGACAAGCTTTTCGAAGTCCTGTTACTTGTGACATTAGTTTTTTAATCCTCGATATATTCTTCAGGTGATAATAAGCAGACCAAATCACTGTTGTAATGCAGGTCTGAGTCCATCACTACACCTAGATTTCTGGCTTTATTAGTGGTTTAGTTGCTTTAACCTCCTATCCTTTCTCCCCTTCGCCATATCCCTCCCATTCTTTATATCCCATAACCATCTTTTTCTCACCATCCTCTTCCTCCCATTAACCTCCTTTCCTTTCAACTCTTTCTCCTATATTTCATCTTCTTCTTCATCCTCCATTCTCCTCCTCCTCTCCTTCCCTGACTGCACTCGTGATATTAAATCTTCACATATATCTTCGTGCAGCTCTTTTTAGCCTACAGTTTCAGGGTGTGTGGATCAGGTGAGAGTGTGTGTGTGTGTGTGTCAGAGGTCATGGGTGTGCACTCCCTGAAGCCTGGCGGTGTGCGTTGGCTGGCGGTGTGCGTTGGCTGGCGGTGTGCGTGTCTTCTTTGCAGAGTGACTCACGATATATTTATATATAAAAACATCAACACATTCAGACAGAGAGACGTCTTCCTGCTGCTGAATGAGATGTGGCCAAATCAAGGCCAGATGAACAGCATTCATCAACAGCATTTTAAATTGGATGTTAAATTCCTGCACCTTACCCGGGCTCAGGATAGATTAACCGTGTTTAACACTCATTCATATAAACTCAGGTTTACTGGGGCTAAACGGGTGTTTTAGACTGAAAACAGAAAGGCCAGCGTTGGTCGTTACAATCCAGAAAGAACAGTTTTAGTGATGGATTCTTATTTTTGAAGGCTTATTTAATAACACTAACTCTGCACAATGATTCATAACGATGAGTCAGACTTTCAGATATGTGACGATGATCCCATTTAGACTCTTCCAACTTTAATTCGTTCATGAACTTTGAAGTGTCCATATTTTTCAGGTGTATATCAGTATGTAGTGTCTCTACTTTAAAGAGTCCTCTCCTGCTGATGTTCAGGTGTATATCAGTATGTAGTGTCTCTACTTTAAAGAGTCCTCTCCTGCTGATGTTCAGGTGTATATCAGTATGTAGTGTCTCTTAGGGGTGTAACGGTTCACAAACATTTCGGTTCGGTACGTACCTCGGTTTTTTGGTCACGGTTCGGTTCGGTACGTTTTCGGTACAGCAGAATTTTTTTTCACAAAACAAAACATATATATATATATTTTTTTAAATTATTATTAAACTGTGAATAATGTATTCACTCAAATAAATACAAAATATAATAAAATAAACATTAAGGTGCAGCTTTTCGATGAACTGAAATAATCTGTATTTGAACTGTACTGTGCTAGTACCTAAGCAGCCAGCTTGACATTAGGACTTGCTTGTCATTGTATTTTCATGTTTTTTTAAAGAAAGATGAACTTGTCCACATTGCTTGCTGAAAGGGCAGATCTGCTGGCACTAACAATGTCTCCTGCGGTGGAGAACACCCTCTCGCTAGGGACAGAGGTAGCAGATACAGCCAGGTAGCGCTTTGCTAACATGGCAACATAAGGATATTTGGTGTTTGTAATAGCTTTGGCTCGGTCTGAACTCTCTGCGAGTGGTGGAGGCTTACATGCTAGTGGGAGTTGGGTTTGCACTTCAGTCTGTTTTCTTTTGGTACCGGTGATATTCACGTTCGGGTGATGCCTTTTCAAGAGTGTGCAAGTTTGATGTATTGCCAGCCGCGTAACCAATTTTAGTTGAACAATGCCGACAAACAGCTTTGGTTCGGTCCACCTGTCTTTGTCCTTCATCCTTGTACGTAACTGCGAAACCAAAATGTTCCCAAACCGGAGACTTCAATGATGCTGGAGGATTTTCGAGCTCAACTTTATCTGCGTTCGCCATTAATTTTCGACAGTTCCTCAAATTACTGACTACATTTGAACGCATCCCTCTGACCAGCTCTCATAGTATGCCTCTCATCCAATGAAATGACTTGCTCGCTCTATGACGCATTGAACCCAATGTGAGCAAATTACTCTGAATGCTGCGACGCAGCACCTGAGATTACTTCCAAAAAGTTGTTCACGTTCTCAATGTTTTACGTTTAACGTTATATTCGTTCGGTACACTTCGGTACACACCTGTACCGAACCGAAGGGCCCGTACCGAATAATTTCGGTACGGGTACGTGTACCGTTACACCCCTAGTGTCTCTACTTTAAAGAGTCCTCTCCTGCTGATGTTCAGGTGTATATCAGTATGTAGTGTCTCTACTTTAAAGAGTCCTCTCCTGCTGATGTTCAGGTGTATATCAGTATGTAGTGTCTCTACTTTAAAGAGTCCTCTCCTGCTGATGTTCAGGTGTATATTAGTATGTAGTGTCTCTACTTTAAAGAGTCCTCTCCTGCTGATGTTCAGGTGTATATCAGTATGTAGTGTCTCTACTTTAAAGAGTCCTCTCCTGCTGATGTTCAGGTGTATATCAGTATGTAGTGTCTCTACTTTAAAGAGTCCTCTCCTGCTGATGTTCAAGTGTATATCAGTATGTAGTGTCTCTACTTTAAAGAGTCCTCTCCTGCTGATGTTCAGGTGTATATCAGTATGTAGTGTCTCTACTTTAAAGAGTGCTCTCCTGCTGATGTTCAGGTGTATATCAGTATGTAGTGTCTCTACTTTAAAGAGTTCTCTCCTGCTGATGTTCAGGTGTATATCAGTATGTAGTGTCTCTACTTTAAAGAGTCCTCTCCTGCTGATGTTTGTGTGTATATCAGTATGTAGTGTCTCTACTTTAAAGAGTCCTCTCCTGCTGATGTTCAGGTGTATATCAGTATGTAGTGTCTCTACTTTAAAGAGTCCTCTCCTGCTGATGTTCAGGTGTATATCAGTATGTAGTGTCTCTACTTTAAAGAGTCCTTTCCTGCTGATGTTCAGGTGTATATCAGTATGTAGTGTCTCTACTTTAAAGAGTCCTCTCCTGCTGATGTTCAGGTGTATATCAGTATGTAGTGTCTCTACTTTAAAGAGTCCTCTCCTGCTGATGTTCAGGTGTGTATCAGTATGTAGTGTCTCTACTTTAAAGAGTCCTCTCCTGCTGATGTTTGTGTGTATATCAGTATGTAGTGTCTCTACTTTAAAGAGTCCTCTCCTGCTGATGTTCAGGTGTATATCAGTATGTAGTGTCTCTACTTTAAAGAGTCCTCTCCTGCTGATGTTCAGGTGTATATCAGTATGTAGTGTCTCTACTTTAAAGAGTCCTCTCCTGCTGATGTTCAGGTGTATATCAGTATGTAGTGTCTCTACTTTAAAGAGTCCTTTCCTGCTGATGTTCAGGTGTATATCAGTATGTAGTGTCTCTACTTTAAAGAGTCCTCTCCTGCTGATGTTCAGGTGTATATCAGTATGTAGTGTCTCTACTTTAAAGAGTCCTCTCCTGCTGATGTTCAGGTGTATATCAGTATGTAGTGTCTCTACTTTAAAGAGTCCTCTCCTGCTGATGTTCAGGTGTATATCAGCATGTAGGGTCTCTACTTTAAAGAGTCCTCTCCTGCAGATGTTCAGGTGTATATCAGTATGTAGTGTCTCTACTTTAAAGAGTCCTCTCCTGCTGATGTTCAGGTGTATATCAGTATGTACTAGGGGTTTCACTACTACCAATATTTACTAGTCGACGCGTTTTTCAAAATAGTAGTCGACTAGTCGTTACGTCATAATAAAGACACACAAAGAGAGGTGTACAACTGTATTTTATAACGGAACTCATACAGTTACATTAAACACTGCATTTTAATTTGTGTTACATGGCTGAGTAAATAACAAACAGTAACTGGACTCACCAAAATCGACAGCAAAAAACTCTGTTTACTGAAATGCCACGTAAATCCAGTGCGCAACACTTTACTCGCTGTCCTCCACGATAACGTCCACCTTTCCAGATTTTTGGTTTGCGTTGAGGAACACCAACGCATCGACATGTGAGGGAAGGAGGCTTGACCGCTTTCGGGTGACAGTGTTGCCTGCCAGGGAAAAAACCCTCTCACTCGGGGTGCCTGTGGCTGGAATAGCCAGGTATCTCCTCGAAAGCTTGGCTAAACGGGGGACGCGGTGCACGTTTTCTGCCCACCACTCCAGTGGGTTATCCATTGTGGGGATATGCAGTGTCCGCTGGCAGTAAACCCTAGCTCGCATCACTGTTGACCCGTTTTTTCTTGCTGCTCGTCTGCCTCTGTCCTGTGCTGTCGCCGGTCCGTTGCTCACTGGTGCTAGCATTACTGCTAGTGCTAGCTGTCGGCAGCGGGTGTCTCATCTTCAGATGGTTGCGCATAGCAGATGCATTTTTGTTGTACTTCAGTACAGCTGTACACAACTGACACTTCACTGTGGAGTTGGTTACATCTTTGTTGAAGTACTGCCATACATAAGAATGTCGGACGTGTTTTGGAGCATTTTGCAGCACCTCGTTTACCTCCATTTTTTTCACGACTAGTCGACTAGGGCCTACAGCGCCGACTAGTGGTAAAGGTAGTCCACTAATCGATTAGATGGTGAAACCCCTAGTATGTAGTGTCTCTACTTTAAAGAGTCCTCTCCTGCTGATGTTCAGGTGTATATCAGTATGTAGTGTCTCTACTTTAAAGAGTCCTCTCCTGCTGATGTTCAGGTGTATATCAGTATGTAGTGTCTCTACTTTAAAGAGTCCTCTCCTGCTGATGTTCAGGTGTATATCAGTATGTAGTGTCTCTACTTTAAAGAGTCCTCTCCTGCTGATGTTCAGGTGTATATCAGTATGTAGTGTCTCTACTTTAAAGAGTCCTCTCCTGCTGATGTTCAGGTGTATATCAGTATGTAGTGTCTCTACTTTAAAGAGTCCTCTCCTGCTGATGTTCAGGTGTATATCAGTATGTAGTGTCTCTACTTTAAAGATTCCTCTCCTGCTGACGTTATATATGATAGGTACTGTATATTTGCAAAAAAGGATGCTGTGATTTGATGAAAAACATTGGACGTAGTTACGCTGAAAACAATAGAGGACCTAGGATTGACCCCTGTGGAACTCCACCATTTTTCTAATTTTTAAATTCCAGAATCAAAGATCAGTACCAAAGGGGAATATCACCATGTTTAGGAAGTAAACAAAGGAGTCCTATGGAGGCGTTTCAGGCAGGGGGAGAGTGTGAAGGGAACACAGGGATTTTAGCTTTTGCCGACTATTTACATGCACAAAAACATATATAACGTGTGTGTGTGTGTGTTTCCTCCTCAGCTGTCCCACTCCAGGCTGTGATGGCAGCGGTCACGTCAGCGGGAAGTACGCCAGACATCGCAGGTATGAACCCCTTCAAGTCTTTTAAATCTGGATTTAAAAAAAAAAGATAATCAGAAGTCACAGACTCCTCCAACAGTGGAACATATATATATATATATATATAGACAGAGGTGGGATGTAGTGGAGTACAAATACTTTGTTACTGTACTTAAGTACATTTTTCTGGTATCCGTACTTTACTCCACTACTTATTTTTTCTGACAGCTTTTTACTTTCTACTTCTTACATGTTGAACCCAAATACCTGTACTTTCTACTTCTTACATGTTGAACCCAAACACCTGTACTTTCTACTTCTTACATTTTGAACACAAATACCTGTACTTTCTACTTCTCACATGTTGAACACAAACACCTGTACTTTCTACTTCTCTCATTTTGAACACAAACACCTGTACTTTCTACTTCTCTCATTTTGAACACAAACACCTGTACTTTCTACTTCTCTCATTTTGAACACAAACACCTGTACTTTCTACTTCTTACATGTTGAACTCAAATACCTGTACTTTCTACTTCTTACATGTTGAACCCAAATACCTGTACTTTCTACTTCTTACATGTTGAACACAAATACCTGTACTTTCTACTTCTTACATGTTGAACCCAAATACCTGTACTTTCTACTTCTTACATGTTGAACCCAAATACCTGAGCTTTCTACTTCTCTCATTTTCCAAACAGCTGGTTCCTTTAGTCTGAATGTGTGTTTGATGCGTGATCATTATTCTTTAGAGTCATTGCGTGCCTATTGATTTGAACACGATCCGTGTATCCATCATTTCCTGGTCTTCTCTAAAGGCCCTGTCACACTGTCCCGAAATTGACACCCGATGGACACACGATAAAGGAAATGTTCAAATTCGGCTGTGATCGTAGCAACATCGGGCCATTCGTGAGAGCATCTAAGCCATCGTATGACCGCCGGTGGAGTTTCTCAGGCTCCGGCAGCAACTTCGTGAGCGGCAACTTCGTAAGGCACTCGTGAGGGCATCTTGTCAAATCGTGTCATCTTCATGTTATCATCGGTGCATTCACCCTCACTCTGATCGGGGCGAATGCCCGATGGCACCGATGATAACACGATGCCCTCACGATGGCCTTACGAAGGGCACAATTGACACACGAATTCAACACGAAAATGAACCTTCGCAAGGTCCTTCGGCAATTTTTTGGCATGCCAAACATTTTGCCACCGCTCGCGAAGTTGCTGCCGGAGCCTGAGAAACTCCACCGGCGGTCATACGATGGCTTAAGATGCCCTCACGAATGGCCCGATGTTGCTACGATCACAGCCGAATTTGAACATTTCCTTTATCGTGTGTCCATCGGGTTGTTTTATTGCACAACAAAATCATGTAAATATATTATGTAAATAACCCAATTTGTGTTCTGTGAAACTAAAAAGGATATCATATATTATTTTGAAGGACAGTTGACAGGAAGTTGTTGTTGTTATGGAAACAACATTACGGAGAAAACGTAATATTTTCTACATATAACGACGGATAAAGTAAAGAACAAAGTCTGAAGATATCAGTACAGTATCATAGTACTGTAACATAATTGTTTTTGGTACTTTCGTTGCAGTTGTATGTCTTAAATGTAATGTAAATGTTGCCTTCGTGTGTGATTCGGGGCCATCTTCGTGCGAAATTCACAATTCCATATTCGTGTGTCCATCGGGTGTCAATTTCGGGACAGTGTGACAGGGCCTTAAAGAAGAGGGACCAATGGAAACGTTGTCATGTTGCCGTTGTTCAGCATGGAAACATTCATTAGCTAACAATGACATTATTGTTCTATTAATATAAAGGGAGGTCAGGTACTCTTTAAAGCAGCTGCTAGTTATGGGTACTTTTTACTGAAGTACATTTCAAAGCCCTCTTTACTTTGACTTGAGCAAAGAAGTTTAGTCAGTACTTCTACTTTCACCAGAGTATTTTTAAACACGAGTATCTGTACTTCTACTTCAGCAAAGGATGTGTTTACTTTAGCAATCTCTGTATATATAGGACATAGAACAATTAAAACAGGTACAAAATTGAAACGTCTCACTCAGCAGCTCAGAGTCAGAATCGTACGAACAATAAATTAATTCACGTCACGGTCTCATGTCTCCTGGACGTTCAGAGCTCTGCAGGTCGTCGCCTACAGCGAAATAAATCCAATGCTCGGTCACAGGAAAACCAATCAGGAGGAGACTGGAGCTGTGACGGCCGGGGTCAAATCCCCCGATGGCTGTCCGTCCTGCAGACTGCTCCATGGTTTCTTCCTCAGATCTCTGGAGCCTTTGGAAACATTGAATTAGAAATATACGCAGGGGGGCTGCTGCAAGAAGTAACGCTTGCAACGAGTCTTTTAAGCTCATGTCCATTACTGTACGTTTTTCTGCAGTAAAACCGCAATTATAGTATGATAACAGTGCTTTACTCTTAATATTATCTTATATTTCTTACAATAAATCAAAGACTAGGCACCTATATATGTCATGATTTCATTTTCCTCCAATTCAAATATGTTGAACCCAATTTTTTGGGTGACATTCTTCTGCAGATCCAGGTTGAAACATCACCTTTTTTTTTTAGAAACCAGGTGAAATATACATCAAATCAGGTGCGCTGCATTGAAGTGCACCACAGAGGCTTTCACTCGAAGACATTTAAATTTGAAGTCTGGATGTGTAGGAGGACATTTGAGTATTTTTCCCGTGTTGAATAGAATTAAACATACGTTATGAAATCAAAGCTCTCGTTGAGATGATTTGATGTTATTTCGGAACATCTCTACGGTATTGGTTTAATAGTGTGTGTGTGTGTGTGTGTGTGTGTGTGTGTGTGTGTGTGTGTGTGTGTGTGTGTGTGTGTGTGTGTGTGTGTGTGTGTGTGTGTGTGTGTGTGTGTGGGGGCGGCTATATATAGAGGTTACACGGCTCAGGACAGCGGTGGTTTGATGCTCGAGGTAACGGAGAGATAATGAGAAAGGCAGGATGGCGAGTCGCTGGCAGAGCAGACTGATGGTGCTGCAAAGAGCACAAAGATTTTCAGGAACATTTCAAAATAAGAGCTCTGCTTATTATAAATAGATTATTTTAAAGGGTGTAGCATAAGGTTTGCAAGTTGCTTTATGTAAAGATGTCTTTTATAAGCAGACGAAGAGGCCCAGGATTGTAGATGTTAATGTTTTAATGTTAAAAATGTCTTTATTTTTTCATACCGCCATGGGATTTTACATGCACAACAACTCACTACAAGAAAGGGAAAAGCCCCAAAGAAACATATTAAGGCCCCTTTAAGGACTTTTCATGCATTCTAGCTTTGCATCCTTTCTCAACAGTGGAAACAGGAGGTACAAAAAATCTCACCGCAGGACTGTTTTTCTCTTTTATCGTGTCTCATAAATAGTCCTGCTGACAAATTACTGAAGTGACGGAGAAAGAAAGGCAGACAGAGATTTAGAAAGAGAAGTAGGTCGTATGATGTCTTCCTCTCTGGGGAAACGGCATGCTGAATCCCTTAATCAGTAAATCATCAGCTGATCACAGGACTGCACTGTACACAAACGTCTGATTTCACAAAGACTCAGAGAGAGATAGAGAACACAGCATCTGCACAATCATTCCTAGTTTTCCACCTTGTTCCGCCTTTCTATACAGGTTTGGGAAGTTTCTTCCAACTCCACCAAAACATTGATCAACTTGTTTTGTTTAACATGTAGAGTCTTCACAAAAGGCAGACGAGAAAATGTGAAGTATATAGATAACAATTGGCAAAAATGCAAGAATACTGGAAGTAGTGAGGATCTGCAAGCTCAAGTTGAGTAAAATGGTTGCTTTTTTGTCGACTCTGGGGAAATAAATTCAGAGAATATTTAGATCCCTTCACTTTATCCATTCTCTTAGGTATCTGCTTTGTGCTAAAAGTATTTAAAAGCATACAATTGTTTGAAAATGTACCTAAAATAATCCTATTGACATAAAAGAAGGAGCTGATTGTTTCAAACGTATTCCTTTAAATACTTATGGAGGCCACTGGGATGCTTCAATCCATAAATATCTATTTTTGGTAGATTTCTGCAGATCTATCCCCCAACCCAACCTTCTTTCAACCCTTGTGGCTTCTCATGTGTGAGACATTATATAGGCACCACCACTAAGCTAAAGGTGGCTAATGTTGGGCTATAAAGGAACTACAGCACGGTCACATGACTTCACGTCACCACCGCTAAGCTAAAGGTGGCTAATGTTGGGCTATAAAGCAACTACAGCACGGTCACATGACTTCACGTCACCACCGCTAAGCTAAAGGTGGCTAATGTTGGGCTATAAAGGAACTACAGCACGGTCACATGACTTCACGTCACCACCGCTAAGCTAAATGAGGCTAATGTTGGGCTATAAAGGAACTACAGCACGGTCACATGACTTCACGTCACCACCGCTAAGCTAAAGGTGGCTAATGTTGGGCTATAAAGGAACTACAGCACGGTCACATGACTTCACGTCACCACCGCTAAGCTAAAGGCGGCTAATGTTGGGCTATAAAGGAACTACAGCACGGTCACATGACTTCACGTCACCACCGCTAAGCTAAAGGTGGCTAATGTTGGGCTATAAAGGAACTACAGTACGGTCACATGACTTCACGTCACCACTGCTAAGCTAAAGGTGGCTAATGTTGGGCTATAAAGGAACTACAGCACGGTCACATGACTTCACGTCACCACCTGCTAAGCTAAAGGTGGCTAATGTTGGCCGTGATGACGTTTACTCGTCTCATTTAGACACTTGTTAGCTACCGCGGTTTTTAAATTCACCAGTGAGTTATTTACTGACGTATTTGTTGTCGCAGAATAAAACATTTAAATCTCTTCAGCTTGTGTTAACCACAGACCTTATTTCAGGCTAACAACCAAAAACACATTAAAAAACCATTGAAGAGGGAACAAGAAGTGGTAAAATACGGATGAATTTCCAAGTTTTAGGACTCATTACTGCACCACTC
>NW_022992121.1:0-43786 GCF_902827175.1 Gymnodraco acuticeps | reverse complement strand
CACACACACACACCACACACACACACACACACACACACACACCCACACACACACACACACACCACACAAACACACACACACACACACACACACACATACACAGATGTGCCTCTGTAAATTGGGGCAAAACAGAGGCTTGAAATGAAGTCAATGTAAAGTCAACTTGACAGTCTATACGGTGTCTTTCATATAATTGTATTTTCCAAATTCAAATAAAAGTTGTGCAATTGGACAGAGGGATAGACAGATGATCCATAAGGTCATGGGTAAGGTCCAGGGAGTGATCGCTAGCGTGGATTAGAGTGGAGAGCTCTCAAATCCCTCCCCATGACTTCTCTGAATATTTGGCTGTACTAAGCATACATTGATGTAATCACTGCAGAACAATCCATGCACTGTCATTAAATCTTCTTCATAAAGGCTTATGAAAGCCCAGCGACTGAGGCTTTTATCTAATCGATTTCAGAAATGATTTAATTCCCTGCTGATGTTTGAGTGATGGAGAGATCATGGTGCAATGAACTTTGGATGAAGCTTGTTCTGAGAAAATGCCTTGAGAGCCTGACCAGGGGCCTCATTTATAACGCCGTGCGTAACCTTCACGTGGGAAGGTTGCTTACGTAGTAGAAATCCAAAAAATAGGTAGTCCTACAGAAAGTTTCCGACATTTTCCGATTCACCAAACATTGCGTACCGGCGAGGAAAGTGCGTATGGCACTTCCTACGCCGGTTGCCCTTTATAAATCACAATCGACTCGTGTCTTAAATGTCCGGTTAGGATGTATTAGAACGAAATCTAAAATGAAAATTGGAAATAAGCAATCTGTATGTAAAAAACCACCTGTATGTAAATTGTAAATAAGCCATCTGTATGTCTTATATGTCTTAAATGATATGATGAATTGGAAATGGGGGACCCTGATGTAAACAAGACGAAAGTCTTTCTCTGGTCTGCATCCCCTTAACAATTGTATGTTTTGAGCTGTACTGTACTGTACCCAATATACAAGCTGTTAATAAACTTTTCATTCAATCAATCAACTCGAAATGCGGTGCAGCTTTTGCGGGCTTCACGTAACGCCCATATTTGCCTATAAATAGTCAAAGAAACGCCCATTCATTCATTCTGACTGACTTTATGAAGAAGATCGCAGGAAATGACGACAGAACAGCTAAAAAAGACATCTCACACCGTGTCAGATTTTGGTTATTTTGGGGAGGTGGAGATAAATCATATTGTTTGGTGGATGCAGTTTGAACCAGAGTAGCAGCATGGAGGTCGGATCGTCACCAACATAAATAAATAAGTGGTCCGAAAAAGGTTAATGACAAAAATAATACACATAGCCTTCCTCAAGCACTAGGCTTGTTTGAGACAAGCAAGACCTGCGCAGACCTGCGCAGTTGCGATCAACGTCTTGCTAGTGCGTTGCATGATGGTTAGTCATTTTGTCCGACTTGCTCTGGAGGCCCGCCCACATGAGACTTTGAAATTTCGCGGGACAAAGACGCCCGCAGCCTTGAGAGCGAGGCGAGGCGAGTTGGCGCAGTTGCTCTCCACGGGCTACAGAAGCGAAATGCTTGATGGGAAACGTCTCGCTGGTATCTCGAGCTGAGCGCTCATTGGTGGTTGTTACCACGTGCTGCTGATGAAACTCTCCGATTGGCTGGCAAAAGTTTGTTGTTGTTTTGTGTCAGTTTTACGTCGCCACATCCATTCCCATTTTTCCTCATTGTTCCACAATGTTTATCATCATGAAATTAATATCTATATATTTTATACTATACTGCTTACCGTTTTCATACTTTATATATCTTAGCATATTCATACACACTGTTCATGCTGCTCACAGGCTGATATCTAGTGTATTCATACCCCTCACTGTTTATTCATCATTCAATTCATTTTTATTCTGTAGGTTGTGTACATTACTTTTCACTTTACTGCTTGTTGCACCTGGTTAGAAGCTAAACTGCATTTCGTTGTCTCAGTACCTGTAATATGTGCAATAACAATAAAGTTGAATCTAATCTTGAGCAGGAACAAATGCATTTACTTAGTACATATCTGACATTAACGAATATACATTTGTGCATTCTTTATAAATGCAAACTTGTCAAGACCACTGACGGAAGTAGTTTTTGAAAAGTAATAAGTGCTTCTTCTGTCTTTTACATGTATTCAAACCCCCCTTGTACTGATTTGTTTCAAAATGAACTGACACTTGAGTCATTCATTTGTAGTGATATAATAATTGTGGGATTTCTATTGCATCCACTTCATCTGCAACGAAAACGCCAACGCAATTTCCGCCATTGCAAACCCAGCCAGTCAAGCCGACTCCGACTCCGAGCTGTCCGACTTAAGACGAGCTTTTTGACACCTCCCCCGGCTGCGATCGGCTACTCTCGTCTACTTTCGAGGCGAGCCGCAATGTGTCTCAAACAAGCCTAGTGTGTTTGCACCGGGGACAACCCCCCCCCTTGATGAGAAACTCTAAGAAATGATCGGGGAATCCCTCCGGTGTGGAGTCATGACGACTGGATCTGAATTATGTTTTTGTATTTGGTGGTTTGTGTTCCAGCTGTCGATCAGCTGTCGATCAGCTGTGCGCAGCGTCTCCACTGCAGCCTGTGCATCTCAACCCCCCCCTCCCCCCGCAGCAACTCTATATCCACCAGTTAAAGGAAATACAACCAATGTGTTGTGTTATATTAGCTGTACAATTGACCACATATGGTGTTCTTAGCTTCCATACCTCCTGTGTTTTACGAGCGACTTATCAAGTCTTGGCAAACGGCATAAAACACGATTAAACGTGATAGTATATAAAACCATGCTCGTATCTACAACCTATAGAAATGCAACACGGCGTCAGTTTAGACGTAATTCTGTAATTAGAGTTTGCGTGGAGGACCGCACGTTTTCCCATCAAGTTAGTATTTTATAAATCGCAAACATTGCGTAGAAACTGCCGTACGCCATCTTTTGAGCGTATATCGCTTTATAAATGAGGCCCCTGGTGCGCAAACTCTAACCCATGCGTACGCACTAAGCACAAAAACGGGAGAGACGAGAAACTGCGACACCGTTGGCAGAAGGAAGAATGGAGAGAAATATGTGGAAATAATACCATAAATAAAATGTTACCTCTCATTTATCATATATGAAGAATTCATTTTCAAACATTGATTAAAGCCAATCTTAAAATGATTTAACAAACGCCTGTTTGAGACTCCTCAGTGCACACAAAAACATAACTTGGAGAAATAAATAAATACGGATATGTTATTTAAAACCACCTCCAATATGTTGTGTTAATGTTATGAAATGTTTTCTCATAAATGATGCGGTAAGCAGGAGGACAGAATTACGTCTAAACTGACGCCGTGTTGCATTTCTATAGGTTGTAGATACGAGCATGGTTTTATATACTATCACGTTTAATCGTGTTTTATGCCGTTTGCCAAGACTTGATAAGTCGCTCGTAAAACACAGGAGGTGGAAGCTAAGAACACCATATGTGGTCAATTGTACAGATAATATAGTGACACAACACATTAGTTGTATTTCCTTTAACTGGTGGATATAGAGTTGCTGGGGGGGGGGGTTGAGATGCACAGGCTGCAGTGGAGACGCTGCACACAGCTGATCGACAGCTGGAACACAAACCACCAAATACAAAAACATAATTCAGATCCAGTCGTCATGACTCCACACCGGAGTGATTCCCCGATCACTTCTTAGAGTTTCTCATCAAGGGGGGGTCTCCTGTCCCCGGCACAAACACACTGCCTGAGGAAGGCTATGTGTATTTATTTTGTCATTAACCTTTTTCGGGCCATTTATTTATTTATGTTGATGACGATCCGACCTCCATGCTGCTACTCTGGTTCAAACGGCATCCACCAAACAATATGATTTATCTCGACCTCCCCAAAATAACCCAAATCTGACACGGTGTGAGATGTCTTTTTTAGCTGTTCTGTCGTCATTTCCTGCGATCTTCTTCATGCAGTCAGTCAAAATGAATGAATGGGCGTTTCTTTGACTATTTATAGGCAAATATGGGCGTTACGTGAAGCCCGCAAAAGCTGCACCGCATTTCGAGTCGGTTGTGATTTATAAAGGGAAACCGGCGTAGGAAGTGCTGTACGCACTTTCCTCGCTGGTGCGCAATGTTTGGTGAAATGTCGGAAAATTTCTGTACCTATTTTTTGGATTTCTACTACGTAAGCAACCTTCCCACGTGAATCCTACGCACGGCGTTATAAATGAGGCCCCAGATCACACTTACGGTACGTCCACACAGCAGCTTTTCAAAAATCTTGAAAATCTTGGAGCTGGGCGTGTCTGAAAGCTTGGGGATTTTTTGCGAGCAACGCGACCAACAACCAATCACATGAATCACCCGCCCCCGACATACAAAGCAAAAAAATCCGGGGATTTAATGCGAGCAATATATATATATATAAACTCCCCAAACAGGCGAAAACCTACCAGTTTCACCCACTGTCTCTGCCACCTCCCTCCATGCCTGGTTCCTCCGGTTTGTATCCCGTTAATAGTTCTGGTCGTAAAGAACCGGGTGATTTGCTACCGTAATTTCTCGTTTGGAATATGAGGAAATGAACTGCGGTCTGGTTCTCCCTGCTTACACGCGGTTTGATTGGCTAGCGCTTCTACTGTCAGATTTGCATAAACGGGATTTGATTGGCTGACGCTTCCAGCTCAGCTTCAAAAGTTGAACATTGCTCAACTTTTGAATCCTGAAAATCCTGGAAATCTTCGCTTCGCTCCCCCACAATGCAGTTCGGCGAAAAGCGAGGCAAAGTAACGTCATCCCCATTCAAAGTCAATGGGCAGAGAAGCGTTGGAAGCGTTGGAAGATTTGTTTAAAGCTGCTGTGTGGACGTACCGAGAGTTTCATTGGTCAAAGATGCAGAGCATTACAACGCTTGAATACTGTACATCAATTGTGTTTCTGTGGTGATATCAGTTCTTCTGTTTGTTAATATCTTAATTAGGGCCGGGACTTTAACGCGTTAATTAAGATGAATTAATTACACAAAAATTAACGCGTTAAAAAAATTAACGCATTTTAATCGCACTTATTTTTGCACCGCGGAACGTTTCTCACTGGATGAGTTTCAGGCGTACCGATTATACTGGAGCACCAACTAACGTTCATGACTTCAGACAACAACAAACCACAGTGAACAACAGTGGGAAATGTTGTTTTAAAAAACGGACGGATGGAAGCGTCGATAAGAGCACGGTTGTGTGCAAATTATGCAAAAAGGAATTCGCATATCACCGTAGCACATCAAGCCTCAAGTATCACCTCAATGCAAAACATATAGCAGCTAGCGTGGAAGCTAGCGTGGACGTTAGCCTCTTTTATCGCGTTCACACCAAAAAGAGCCGGTACTAAAATTAGTTAATGAGAACCTTTTTACTCCCACGAAAGTCCCTGCTAGAGAGCAGAGAGCTGCTAGAGAGCAGGGACTTTCGTACGGCTCTCTTGTGAGAAAAGAGCTATATTTCTGATTGGCTGGGCGGATTGCAAACCACGCCCCGTAAAACTCCCAAAAAGTTTTGTGAAGCCGCCATTTTATTATCCTCGCATTAGCATTATTAGCATTAGTCCAGCGCAGAAACGCAGAGAGACTAACTTATGGCAACACAAAATAAACCATGGGAGCGGTGGAGATGAGGAGGTGTCGGCGTTCTGGCGATTTACTCGGAAGGCTTCAGTAGAAGCTGCTGGGACTCCCAGCAGCTTCTACTGAAGCCAGTCCCCAACTCCGGGGACTTCCGGCCGGGGACTTTGGGCGGCAGTATACGCCGTGAAGTGGTTTGCGGCCTGCCAGTAAACCCAAAGCAGAAGAAGAAGATGTGACGTCAGCGGCTTCATTTGCCTAATCCACCCCCAGGTTCAAAGAGTTCTCATGAACTAAATTCTCATGAACCTTTGTGGGAAAAGAACTGCGGTGTGAATGCGCCTAATGGTATACTAAAATCCATGTGAAAAAAATTGCTTCTCACTGTTCTCAGGTCAAATATGTATATGTGATTAAAAATGCGATTAATTTCGATTAATTAATTACAAAGCCTCTAATTAATTAGATTACTTTTTTTAATCGAGTCCCGGCCCTAATCTTAATATCTTGCCCTATTATGCTCTTTTTCATAATTCAAAGTTTCAAAGTTCTGTACTTCTCATTACATTGATATACTCATCATACGGCTCAGGAAGGGCAAAGGAGCATTTACGTAACTGAAAATTGTGATTACTTGGATCTATCGCCTTTGGGACTTAACTAAAAAAAGAACTGAATATAGCAGCTTGTCTTCCTCTTACTGTTACCATAGCAACTCTTCTTCTCTGTCACCAGCACATGCCTGGAACGACAGACCATAATATTCTGCTAACCCACTCACAGCCAACGCAGTGCCACCATGGTAACAATATGAGGGCTTGAGTTTAGTACACTCTGCTATAATCCCTGCTATGGAATGGTTACAGTTATAACATAATCTACCAGTTCAGTACTGAAGTATGCTTTTCTTTTTCTAAGGCAATCATTGCTATTTAAATGTTCACATAAAACACATAAAGCAATATAATGTTACAGTTCAGTGCTTTATAAACCAGCATTAGTATTTTGAAATCAAGCCTTTGACAGACAGGAAGCCAGTGTAAAGACCTCAGAACTGGACTGATCCACTTTCTTAGTGTTAGTGAGGACTTGAGCAGCAGCGTTCTGAATCAGCTGCAGCTTCCTAATAGATTTTGTTTTAGTAATGTAAATGCTTAAAGGGATCACATTTCCACCAGGAAAAGATAAGAAAGGAAAGGTTAAAAAGACGAACAGAAAATGATATCGAGACTCACTCCTTATGCTGCGTTCACACCGGACGCGATGCGAATATTCGCTTCGCTCTAATCGCTCCTATTGCATCACTCTAAATGCTCGAGTTTCACCGCGGCTGTCAGCTGTGTTTACTCGCATCATTCAAACAAGAAGCGCTGCCCAGGGGGCTACAACTACAACAAAATGAACATATTTTACCATGATCTAATTGTAATACACGTTTCAAAATGATGCCGAAGTAACAACATACTGATACCGGTTAGTAAAAACCATGAATTAATGCTTTGACAAGTCTGCAGACAGACGGCAGACGAAAAACCTTTTAAAATGCGTGTTTTCTGAATGGAGATCGGATCGATCAGGCTAAGCTAACGTTGTATCTGCTCCAGTGGCGTAACAAGGTTGTGATTGGCCCCGGTGCAAATATGGGCTTCAAATCAAGTCGTCATTATTACAACAAATACACACTTGCAACTGATAACACTGGCAATTATTTTATATTTATTAGACTATTCAAAAAAATCATGCTTCAAAAAACAATGGCACAGCGAACTAATCACACAATCACAGAATGAATCATTCTTCATCATGGCACAGCGGCCAAATGTTATCACAGACACAGGTTAGGTGCGCACCATGCGCATTTTCCAACATAAGAGAGGTCACAATTACATTGCTACAGATTTAAATCTCCGATCCCTCTCCATATCAAGAGAAAAGCTACTCATCACCATTAGAAGTTAATCTTGCGGGCCTTGCGCTCAGCAAAGTCGTCAACAACGCTGCTCAGGTCTAACTTCCGGGCCCTGCTGTTCTCTATTGAGAGTGTTGCCAATCCACTGAGTCGTTCTGGTCTCATGCTGCTTCTTAAATACGTCTCAATCAATTTGAGCTTTGAGAATGAGCGTTCTGCGGTCGCAACAGTGACAGGTATGGTGAGATATAACAGCAATGCTGTGCACACTTCGCAAAATGTGGCTGCCATTGAGCTGTGGTCCACAATAAGCATCTTGGTCATATCCTCCACAGATAGTTATTTAGCTATTTCAGTCTTAAAGCAGGCTCTGAATGCAAGGAGTTGGACGGGGAATATCAGGGATAAATCCCTGCTGTAGTGGTCCGCGAGGCGCTGCGCGTGCTGGTGATGGGCATTATCCTGCGCATGGTTCAATGTCCCGGGGTGGATAGCCTGGAACAGTTTGTTCGTTTCACGCATAGAAGTGAACCTCTGTGGCAGCTGGCTGTTAATGATGTCCAGGCTGGCATTGAACACATTAATTCTGAAACGGCTCTCGCCATCACTAAGCCTCTCGTCTTAACTGAGTTCATTGAAGTGGCGTTTCATCCTTCTTTTGCGAATTTCCGTGAACTCGCTCTGCGCTCCCCATCTCTCAGCAAGATTTTGAGCGGTGCGTTTCACATGGTCAAAGTAATCTCGGTATGCAGATAGGGCCTGGATTGTGTTTTGGAGGACACCAACAGCTTTGTGGATGTCTACATCCTTTGCCTGCAACATCTTTGACACTGTATTCATGTTTTCCAGTATTTTTGTCTGTTGTACTACAAGAAAAATAAAGCTGAATTTTTCCATATGGTTTTTTAGGGCTGTAGCCTCCTCCCGTTCCTCGCTCTTTTCGCTGACCAGAGCGATTTTAGTTAGAGCTTTCATGATATCTACATACCGATATCTAAGGGCAGCAATTGCATCATGTCTTGAGCACCACCTGGTTGGGCAGAGGCGCTTCATGGTAACTTTACCATGCTCTGAGAGTTCTGATGACATGATACCGGAAAGGAGTGACCATCTCTTAATACTTTGGCTGAAAAAAGTATAAAGAATCTCAACAATATCATAAAAATTGTGCAGCTCCGCTATATTCTTTACGGAGTCATTCAGTGTCAGATTTAAATTGTGTGCAGCACAGTGTACATATTTGGCAAGCGGTTCCATCTCCATGATCCTGGCCTGCACACCTGAATAGACCCCACTCATGTTCGCCACGCCATCGTATCCCTGACCCCGACACTTGCTCAGGTGAAATCCGTTACTCTCTATGCTGTCCAGGATTTTCTTTTGGAGTTCACGAGCTGACGTGTCCACTGTTTCCACGAACCCCAAGAAAGCCTCGTTTATCAGGATATCTTTTGCGTTATCGTTTTCATCCCTCTGGATTGTCACATATCTATACACTTGGCTAATTTGGTCTCTTTTGGAAATATCTTGGGTGGTGTCCATGATCACAGAAAAAAACGGAGCATTATTTATTTCTACTTGAATGTCGCACTGCACCCGCTTTGCGATTATGTAGATGATCTCATTTTGAACAGCTGGACTCAAGTATTTCACAGAACCTTGTGGTCGCTCAACAAGTTCTTTCAGAACCGGATCGTAACATGCTAAAAGTTCTATCGTACTGAGAAAGTTTCCACTGTTGGGCTGTCCAAGAATCTCCCTATGTCCTCTAAAAGCCAAGTTACAAGTGGCCAGAGTGATTGTAACGTTGACAATACGCTCAAGTACCTGTCTCCAGTAATTAGCAGCATTCCTTGCATTCCTCTCCATGTTTGCATCGATTCTCCCGTTTTTCTTCCACTGTTCATATATGACACACGCTCCGACATGGACCTGAGATTGTGCATGTGAGTCAATCCTCGCAGACAAATGTTGCCAGTCACGAACTCCTTTGACCCACGCATCACTGTAGAACGGTGCACCTCGGTCTGCGAACAGCCAGCACGGCTCACAATAGGCACAGTCCAGGGTGGGGGAGTAACACAGCCATGTCCGTGGCAGTTTGATACCTGCTCTGGTAGTGGTGGTGTAATACATCTCGGAGAAACACCTGTTCCCTTGATGTGTGTCTCTGGGGAATGGGCCGGTAGGCCTACATGGACCGGTTGCTATAATATAGCCTTTGATCTTGGCGTCGGGGATCTCAATAGCGCCATATAGTTGGGGGCGGGGCCCTTGGGGAACTGTAGGACCACCTCCGGGCACAGCCAAATCCATCCTCTCCTCCTGGCTCATGGCTGGAGAAGAAGGTCGCACAGCCACGGATACAGCTTCACTTGTGGAGCTAGACGATGGTGAGGCAGGTGAGCTATCGTTAGCCTCCGGCTCCAGCTGCCGCTGCACGTCAACATTACCAACGTTAGCGTTCGATTTCGAGGACGATGTATGACAAAAAAAACTGTCTAATGTTGTCAGTTTAGCCTTTACATCTCCTTGTTCTCTCTTGTCCTTTCTCTTTTGAGCGCCGCTCTTGTGTTTTGGTTTGCTGTACATTATAAATGCTAGCTATTCAATTTGTTATAATTCTGCCGATCTTGCTGCTGCTATAGCTATGTAGTACATATAACTTTTGATGTTGATTTAACGGTTCGCTCGTCACGCAAGGTATCACATGACATGAAAGGGAGCAAGCTCATTGGACAGACAAATTACAAATTAATTTAGGTTGCTAGGTTACTTTGAAGACTGCGTGAACCAGTCAATGCCATTGGGGCCCCAACAAAATATATATATTGAAAAAAATGGAAAAAATAAATAAATAATTATATACATTTTTTTTTTTTTTTTTTGCATGGGCCCCTGGACGGCTGTTGGCCCCGGTGCAATGCACCGGCTGCACCGTCGATAGTTACGCCACTGATCTGCTCCGTCCACACTCACAACAACGTCATACAGACATAAATAAAGCAGCGGCTAATTCGCCATGACACAGACAGTCTGTGGTTTGTACTTGTTGAACTTTTGAATAGTTTCTGAACAGATATGAGGAGCTGTGAGCTCTGAGTGCTAACAGCTAACGGATGATGTTTTGGTTTTGTGGTTCTACGACGTCATTGAAGGCATGCTGAGATCCTCACCGCTGATTGGCTACCGCGAGATCGCTTTACGCGAATTTGACGCTCGAGTTGAAAAAATTGAACTCGAGCGTTTGTCGCGGCCCCCTCCAATCGCGCATCAACCGCTTCATGCACGCTGTCGGAGCAAATTCGCGTCCGTCCGCGTTTCTGCATTGACTTTACATGTAATCGCGTTGCCCCCAAACATCGCATCGCGTCCGGTGTGAACGCACCATTAGTCACAATTAAGACTTTTGTAGATAATTTAAAATGATAAAAGTTTAGATTTTGTATTTAAATGTGTTCACTTTACGATATTGACAAGTCCCAGTTATGAGATAGTTAATCAAAGTGTAAATATATATATATATATATTGTAAGAGTCGAGAGGAGCTGATAATTTATTCCGGCAAATTACTCTGACCTACTAATTGACCTAACATAAGTATTGAGTCTATGTAAGTTTACTGCTTGGCTCAGATCCACCAACGTCAGCAAGATCTCACCTCTATTAACTCTTGAAGAACCAGGTTCAATTAACTGCTGTTTCAATTCAGACAACTCTCTTAATCTGTTTAAGCGATCCCGAAGGATTTTGATATCAGTAAATGAGGTGTGGCCCTACCTAAGTGTGACTGTGGCAGGGTGCAATCTTACCTTTGAAGCAGGAGAGGAGAGCGCAGATGTCTTTTAAGTTGTCCCAGTCCAAAAGGTGGGATCAGTTTATTTGAAGAAAAATACGTCCAAACTAATACAGGGTTTTTACCTTCTCTCGTTACAACATTATTATCATACTAAACATATCATGCTGGGTTTATTTTCTAATCTAAAACCTTAATTCATAGTTCACACATTAAAAGTTTTCCGACAGAACCCAGAGGGATCGAAGGTTCTAAGGGTGCATTAACACCAGCCTTTTATAGTCCGGTTGAATCGAACCCTGGTGCGTTTAGCCGCTTGGTGCGGTTTGTTTGGGTCGGTGTGAACACAGTCCGAGACCTCTGAAGTGAACTAAACAACCGGACTCTGGTCTGCTAAAATAGGTGGTCTCGGAACGCTTGCTTGCGAACTCTGGAGCGGTTCATTGCTGGTGTGAACGCAGTCCGCACCAAAACATAGGAAGCGTAGTATTTACGTGTCACAAGAATGCGGATGTCTTCAAAAATCTTTAGCGAAAGAGTCTTTCAAGACATCCGCGGTTGTTAAGTTAAAGAGTGAAGCAGAATTGTGTTGAACAGTGTTGTGTAAAGTAAAAATGCTCCGTCAACTACATAAAATTAAGAACTTCTTCGTTCTTACTGCAGAACGTCTCTCATTATGTTATAATGTTTTTTAACGGACGTTGTCTGATTATATGAGATATATACTAGCGGCCCTATGCGCGGGCCGCTAGTGTCTGTTGATCTCCAGATTAACAGCAGCATGAGAATAACCTGCCGAAAGTGCCGATGCTCCATGGCGGAGGCTCCGGTAGAAATTGCCGGGATTTGCGTTTTTACCCCCTTAATGTCTGACCATTGGTTGAACAGCATTTCCGAGCACATGACTTGTGTTTAAAGTTTATAGTCCGTTTGAGTTTTGCCCGTGTGAACGCAAACCGAACCTTCTGAAAAATGAAACGATGTAACAAACTGTGGTCTGGTGCGCACCAGAGAAGTGGACTATTAGGTGTGAATGCACCCTAACATTCACAACCTATAGTCCGATACATTAAGTGGTCAGCTCCCCAGAATGATCAGTTAGAAATCCCCTTAAAATTATAAGTTTGAATTCCGACAGAACCCAGAAGGATCAAAGGTTCTAACATTCACAACCTATAGTCCGATACATTTAAGAGGCCAGCTCCCCAGAATGATCGGTTAGAAATCCTAGTTTTAAATACTTTCATCCAACCATTCACTCAGCATTCAATCCACAGAGATTTAAGCAATAGTTACCAAGTTTGAGAGAACCTTACCGAGGCGAAAACCCAGCTCTCCAGGGAGAGAGCTTACCGGGAGAGAGTATACCAGGGGAACCCCCCCCCCCCCCCCCCCCCCTCTCTCTCTCTCCCTCTCCGCCAGTGTCTTTATGCTCAAAAACAGGATAGAAAAACCTAAAGACACCTCCTCCATACCCATATTTGTGGAAACTGGGCATGGCCTCTGATGTACAGGACTGGACATGACCAGACATATTCTATGGCTATGGCATAAGACACACCTTCCCATGTTTGTGTAAAAAGGTCATGACCCCTACTCTGCAGGACTTGCAAAATATTATTCTCGGCTATGACATAACCACATTTTTGGGGCCTCAATGTATTTCTCCTTAAATCAGGAGCCCCCCTCCCGGTGTACTGCTGTGAGGGGAGAGAGAATAAACTGCCTCTTCTCTTATCAGTGACACCCATAAACCATTACAGGCCTTACACTCAACTTAACAAACCACTTGTGTTTTGTTTATACTGTAAATATAGAAAATCATAACATGGGGGTTATATAAGAATATAATTGACTATATTTGATTATAACTAACTTTCGTTTGAATTATTCAACCTAATATGAAGATCTCAACAATATATATACTTTTTAGATTAAATGTAATCAAAAATCATCTTAATCTAATATTTACAAAATTTTATTTAAAAAAGTTTGTCTATTTACGTCTGAATTTTACCTAAGTGTCTTATAGTTTTGACTCAACATCAAGATTTATTTTGCTTTTTCCTTATCTTATAACTCCAGAAGTGGAAGAAGTACTCAGACTTTTGAATTAACTAGAGTAGCAATACTCAATTGTAAAAATACTGTGTTACAAGTAAATTGGATTCTTGGATTCAAAATCTAACTTAAATAAAAGTACTAAAGTATTGGATCAAATTATAATTAAAGTACCAAAAGTAAAATTACTTATTATACACAATGGCCCTTTCAGAATCATATTTATTAAATGAATGGATTATGATTATTGATGCATAAATGTGTTTATACCAGCTGGTAAAGGTGGAACACATTTTAATTATATATATATATATTGCTGCTGGACCTTATAACCTGTTAATATATGTTAATGTTTATTTATTCGTTTATTTGCATTTTGAATGAGCGATTAATCTGAAGTAGTCAGATAAATGTAGTGGAGTAAAACATTCCAATATTGGCTTCTAAACTGTATGGTATTACAATTCTTAGATAAATGCACAAGCAGCTGAAACTCATACTTACAATACACGTAAAGAGGTCCTATTATGCTTAGATGTATAATGACATGACTATGTAACACCCATGATTCTATTCTCTAGCGCTCCAACCAAGGGCGTTTCCTGGACCTGGAAACATTCGGGGCTTAGCCCTCAGTGGCGGCGCCAGAGATTTTCTTTTGGGGTGCTGTGGGGTAGCTTGACGTTTCACAGAGGGTGCTCAAACATGTAGGTAGACCCAGAAGTACTTGTACTGTATTTCCATGATGCAACTCTCTGATTGGTCTGGTGTATTGCCTCTGTTGCATTCACTGAGCACGGGAAATTACAATCCTGCCGTCCTCTCAGTGTCATGATGAGGTTCAGGTAAAGCACGGTTAATGTATTATGTTATTGAGGGAGAATTTTCCGGGGCTACAGAAAAAACATTCGGGCGCAAGGCAATGTGGCTCCAACACATTGTAATAGGCTAAGCCGCGGGACGTCTCTAAGCGGTTGACCAGTCACAACAGAGCCGGCCAGCTAACCAATCAGAGCAGACTGGGCTCTGGTTTCAGACAGAGGGTGAAAAGAGGTGCTGCAGCACAGAGAGTATGAGAACAATAAAGAGCTTTTTGAACATTAAAGCATTAAAACATGTCACAGTAGAGACACTAGTACATACTGATATACACCTGAACGTTAGCAGAATATGTCCTCTTTAAATACAACATGAGTAAAAGTAATTAGTTACATTCTTTTCACCATGGTCATATTTATATGTCCATTTCGAAATAATTGTGTTAATCCCCTTTAGGCACATTTGTAATTTGCGATAATGGGCTACATAAATAAAATCTGATTGCTTGATTATTATTTATTTTTTTATGTTGTTATTTTTCTGACAGTTATGGACTTCCATATAATACTAACCAAGAATATCCAGATAATTATTACAATGATTAGTATTCACACATTTATTAAGTAATGAGGTTTCAAATTAAATATTGTTTCTGTCCACAGAGAGCATCAGCTGGGCTAAGGAGGACAACAGCTGAGCTAACGGATGGTAACCAAGACAACGGTAGCTCCAGCAACAATAACCCTGTAACCGACTCTCCCACTCCTATAGAGCCAACAAGTTCAGATACCATGGAGATCAGCTCATCACCACCGCTAACAGACATGGAGAGAGAAAACTTGGCTAGCTGGCACATCCAGGAAGTGCTCCATGGGGGGCAGCAGCCAATCACAGATGAGCAGGATGAGGAAGAGGCTGCAGAGAAAGAAAATGGAAAAATAAATGAAGATGAAGAGTGTGATTACCTTGTTTTTGAGATAGGAGAGCAGAAGGGATGGCACAAAGGAGAAGGAGATGAAGGAGGACAAGACACAGAGACAAAAGGAGAGGAGGAAGAATATGGAGGAAGAGGAGACACAGAAGGAAAGGAAGAAGGGACAGGAGAAACAGAGAGGAAATATGAAGGTAGAGGAGACACAGAGAGAGAAGATGGAGGAAGAGGAGACACAGAGAGGGAAGATGGAGGAAGAGGAGACACAGAGAGGGAAGATAGAGGAAGAGGAGACACAGAGAGGGAAGATGGAGGAAGAGGAGACACAGAGAGGGAAGATGGAGGAAGAGGAGACACAGAGAGGGAAGATGGAGGAAGAGGAGACACAGTTGAGATGAAGGACTTCTTCAGTCCTTCAGCATCAGAGCCCATGACGGCCACCCTTGATCCTTTAGACACCTGGGGTCACGACCCCGACAACAGAGATGACCTTAGCGACAGTCACCTTAGCGACTACCTCCAAGCTGAGCTGGCTGTCGTGTACTCGGACAGCGATGCAGGGGAGGACCAATGGGCTGGCTCCACGCCCTGTCATGTCACTAACCAGGAAGAAGCAGATGCAGAGGTTCATGATGGAGAAAGCATGGAAGAGGAGAAAGGCTATGAGGCAGAAGTAGAGAATGTAACAGAGGTGCAGAGAGAGGAGGAAGAGGAGGAGAGGAGGAATGATGATGAGGAGCAGAGGAGGTCGGGGAGAGATGTTTTCATGCGGACTCCTTCTGTCAACTCCACTGCCAGCTCCATAGACCCTGACAGGAAGGTAAGACATCTTTTATTGAAGTTGCAATACTCCCACAGAAGATTTGATGATTGAAGAAAGGGTTGAAGGTAAACTTCAGGTAATGCTGCAGCACATCATTATGTACAGAGGCAGTGCACTTAGAGTAGGACCTTTATATAGCCGTGGAAAATGATGGTATTGTGGGGGAAACTTCTGAAGCAATAGGAGTCAGGACTCAAAGAGACACGATGGAGAGCTGGAGCTTTGATGGTAAACACTGACGGTTTATTTGGAGCTTCGACCGGAAAATTCACAAGACATGTCACGGGCCACGGTCTGACCACAAGGTTGAGATGCCACAATCAATTCTGAAGAGCCCTCCTGTAGCTCCAGGTTTGAACTAGTTCAGAGTGTAATAAGAACATTCTTCAATAGACTAAACAGCTGAGGACACTGAATCACATTTGTTGTCGCTTATGGCTCGGGGTCATCTACGCCCCGAGAAGGATGTGTTCCAGGCAGGCCCGGTTCCAGAACAAAATGACTAAGGGTGCAACTGAGATTAGAGAGGGTGCAGTGGTAAAGTGCTATTTTTATAAGCGGGGAGTGGACCTGACACCCTCTAGGGCAGGGGTGCCCAACCAGTCGATCGCGATCGACCGGTCGATCGCGGGGAGATTCCCAGTCGATCGCGAGATGTGTCTAAAAATAGAACAACAATATTCAGTTTTATCGTTAATGTCCTATAACATAATCTTCCTGTGCCAGAATAATGCACTTGAACGCATCAAAGCTTTGTGATTGGCCGGCGTGACCCCATGTGTCGGGGCGTGGCTTGTGGGCAGTGGGCTGACGTGACGTGACGTGGCAGTGGGCAACGTTCGCTGACGTTGTCCGTGTCAACAGGAGTGCCAGTCCGCACACACACAAGACCGCAATGGCAGAAGCAAAAAAGCACCAAATATATCATTTTCACTCCGAGTGGGAGGATGATTATTTTTGTATCTATTCCAATTCAAAGTCCATCTGTCTCATCTGCAATGCGAGCGTGGCTTTATCGAAGAAGGGTAATTTAGGAGCGGCATTTCAAAACAGTGCACAAACGCTACGAGACGGAATTCCCTCCTAATTCTGACCTACGCTCCAAAAGGGGAGGGGCCTGAAAGGACAGCTAAATGCACAGCAGTCCATTTTCACCAGGCCCAACAACAAGAGCAAGGCTGCTACCATAGCATCTTATCGTGCCAGTCACGTTCTTGAGAAACACATGAAGTCTTTCAAAGATGGCGAAGTTGTGAAAGAAGCATTCCTGGAGGCTGCCGACGCGCTTTTGGGGGACAGTAAAAATAACAGAAGCATTTCAACAGGTTTTTGATATAATAAAAACTCAAGTTAGATACCGTTATTAATCAGCTGTAAGTTTGAGTTTGTTTGAACTTATTCATTATAATTATTGTACAAAATGGTATAAGAATGCAAACGTTAAGATCTGTTCTGTTTTAATTGATTATAGTCTATTATAAATTCAGGTTAAGAAACTAGTGTTGCTTGCATCCTATTTTAAAGGCATTTCTTTTTATACTCTACTAAAATGCAACAAAAAAAAGGGTTTGATTCTATTAATTTTGTCTTTTTTATTGCACTGTTGCAGCAGATTCCTGTGTAGCTTCAGATCTGAGTTGTCTTATTAGTAAGCCTCATTTATACTTTTGTAGCAACACTATTTGTATATAATGGCAAAGAAAGGGTTCAGAGTCTTTTCTTTTTCTCCTGTGTTCAATGTTTCTTGAAGACATTACCCACTGTAGTGACGTGTGAATAAACTCCAACTCCGTATCAACAACACTGTTGTGTGACTTCAGTTAAATACTTGTATGTGTGTAGATTAGAAAGAGGTAAGATAAAGGATCTGCAGTATTTCATGAGGTATTCATCGTACAAAGGTCAGTTTTATACAAGTAGAATTGTGTATTTACCTGGTAGTAGGCTGTCAGTAATGGCTACGCCTCTCTATTTGGACTGGTCTCGGCAGACTGGCAACTTTAAAAGTAGCTCTCGGTTCAAAAAAGGTTGGGCACCCCTGCTCTAGGGGGTCCTCACCTCCTCTAGGGGGGTCCGGGGGCATGTTAAATATTGAAGTTAAAAGCATCAATCTGGTGCACTTTGAGAGCAAAATGAAGAGATCTATGGATATATCTCAACACCCATATGAAACAGAACTGTAAGCAGATTTACTATTTCTTTATGGATATTTTACAAATCACTCCCCTTTCAAGACCGAAATGTCTACATGCATAGCAGAAGATGGCATATTTTGTTGAGGAATATTCTAGCCAATCTCTGTTTTGAAACCATGAGCTGCAAAATGAGCACCTTACCCCACTGTACAGGCGAGGTGGGTACTTTTTTTAATATACCTGGGCAGGCTCTGTTTTGCCGAGGTCCTCTGGCACTTGCGGGCCGCCGAGGGGTGGCGGTGTTTGGGGCAACGAAGAGGGCGAGGCAGGCAAAGCCGGCGAGTCGGGCGGGAGGACGTTAGTGTCCACGACAGTGGCCGCGGGTAACGTAATGTCCTCATGATCTGAACTGTTATTACCTGCAGTAGATACAGTGTTACTGCTGGCGATAAGGGCTGGTTGTTTTAACCATTTTCTGATGTCCATCACTGACTGCTGTGTAAGAACCTTGCAGATGACGAACGCGCAGCGGTACAGGTCACGCGCACCTGACATAATAACGTTACTTACCGATTAAATTGACCAAATAAATGCAGCAGACAATGTTATTTAACCACAAATACAATTGATTTTATTTCAACTATATTCTTCTTATTATTATTACTACTATTGTTATTATTGTTATTATATATGTAATATTTTTCACTTTTAATAAAAAAAAAAAAAATGCACTTTACATTTTTTTTTCACTTTTAATTTTTCAAATGAGGGTGCATAACAACTCAACTGAGGGTGCAATGCACCCTTATGCACCCCCGTAGAACCGGGCCTGGTTCCAGGTGTCCCACAACAATAACTATCTCTGACCGAGAGCTGCCCGCTCACAAACTGGTAACAACAACAAAATGCTAGGGCAGCCCCTCCTCAGGGAGATAGCGGCTGATCAAGGCTGGGCATCTGCGTCAGAGGGCGAAAGAGGACATGCAGGGGAAAGGATTCCCTTACAGGTATGACGTTTGTCTGATGCACTTCCATGAAGTGCGTCCAATTGACATGCTGCAGAGTGCCTGCAAATATCAACGCTGAAGGATATTTGAATCGCTCTGTATTATAGGCAAGGTGTTTACATCTCTGTTTCCAAGATGGAGATTGGGGGAGGGGGATTTTTACTTGGAATAACAGCCAAATGCAGTTTATTAACTTACCTGTACCCAAACCTACGGTGGCCGATCTGTGCTACAACGGCCCAAAACACTTGGTTCTGGAGAAACACACTGCACTTTCAAAACTGATGCAAATATAAAAACCCTAGTGTGCCAAAAGACATGCAAATGAAGACACATCTTTAAAAACTTGGCATCATATGCTCAGCATTTGGAAAACATTCGCCAACTTGATGAAACATGTGCAGTGTTTACTAAAAGCGTAAACAAAACGCTGCAAATACAAAACACTGTTTTGGGCCGTTGTAACACGTTTGCACCTGTGGGCCACCGTACAGACCTCTTGAATGGGATTTTAGTGACCCCCTCACCCTCCAGCTCTGTGGCAGAGTGAAACGTCTGTATGAGGCTCCTTCTTTAAAACAGCAGCATGTTTGCGCTTCACTTCCCTCTCTTCGGCAGAATGAGGAACTGTCGTAACTTTTTATAACCATAGTTTTGTATCAGAACATTTAGAAAACAAATAAATGAAATAATATTATTGTTGATGCGTAATGATGACGTTTCTTTTTCTGTAAACCTCTTCTTGTTATTTGATGTTTATTCGCTGCTTGGTTTTTACCATAGCCAATGTAACAATTCAAAAATGTCAAAAAAAATCCACATGTCAGATATATTTCATCTTAATTGAAAAAAACAATGTAACCTTCAAGTTGTAGTCGCAATAATACATGCTGGTTGAGTCAGGATTAATGCAGACTTCCTGTTGGATGGTTTAATAACCCAATGTCACTCACAACTACTTGGTTTGGAATGGCGATCATGCTAACCTGCAAACAAGGTGGAATCTAATGAAGGAAGTTGTCAATGAACCATATGGTGAATGGACTACATTTCATCTGTGTACTAGTAGTAGTTACTAGTAGTAATAATACATTCAAATGTTCTTTTATGGTATTCTCCTATGTGTGTTTTAATCTCATCTGAACCTCCCCTTCAGGTTCCTGCAGACTTCTGTGTCCGGATGGAGAGCCACAGTGAAAATGTCTCCAACGAGCATGTGGACTTCCTGTTGGCCCGACAGCAGTGGAGGAATATGGAGAAAGAGGTCAAAGGTCAGCCGATCCCCAAACCAGGGCTCAGAGCCCAGGGGAGCTTCCAGGGCACCCACACATCACTGTACCCCCCCACACGCAGCCCCCGAATCAAACACAGGTGAGAAATGATAGAGCTATTTTCAAAAAACACAAACTGTGAAAAGCACAGATAGCGCCCAAAAAGGACTCCAACTTGGTAATAACCTGTCAATCACAAGGTAAAACATACCCTGCTCTTTTGTTTATTTAATATAAATGGGAACATCATTTACCAAATGAAAATACTGTATTGAAGAAGACTTAAAAATTGAGAGTGAAACCTTGTACTCATAGGAAAGTGTTTACTAAGGTAAGTGAGAAGTACAGTAGACAGGGGTCGCCCCCTGCAGGACATTATAGAGAATGCAGGTTAAAGCACCTCTACATTGACATGTAATTTTTCAGGTTACTGCTTGTTAACAACAAGACTAGATAGGAATCCTCTCATGTCATTGTCCCCAAATCAATGTAATGTAGAACACAGATTAGCATCAGTGAATGGGATGTGACCTTGATTGCTTATCAACTCACAAATCAGATTTCTCTTTACCCTACATCTTTGAATACTGATCACTAAGTGTGACATTTTAAACTGATTTAAGCCTGATTTCAATGAACAACTGGAACAAGCTGATACACAATACAAGAGATTCTGTCAGATTCAGTGGGGAAATGTGTTTCATGTTAACCTTAACCTTTACAAGGAGGGGTCTCACCTGTGGCAGAAATTGTCTTTTATTTTACGATCATCTTATCCTAAGCTGTGTTTTCTCCTGTCCTGACAAAGGGAGATCCATCCGGCCCCAGTCCCCAGGGAGCCCCCCCTGGCCCACACCCTGTCCCCCAGTTCAGAGGACTCGGGCCTGGACGACGTGTCGTACCGCAGCCCGATGGAGGAGCCGGAGAGCGCCGTGGAGAGAGAGATCCGGCTGACCCTGGAGAGAGAGGAGCGGCACCGCAGGGAGCGGGGGGGGGTCTCACACGGCCTCGCTATACCCAGGTAACCAGCATCCAGCTGACGGGCTACAGTATGATACCCAACCCTACACAGTAGCACTGTGCACTCTTTCTGGTGTAGTAACGGCCCTTACACACAGCGGCGTGCGTTGACGCTTCACCGAACTGCATTCGCGGTGCTCGCTTCAAAAGTAGAGCAATGTTCTACTTTTGAAGCTTCGACGGACGAGTCAGCCAATCGAATCATATGCCAGTACAAGCTCTAGCCAATCAAACCGCTGCTTGTGTGTCAGGGGGCGGGAGATTAATGTGATTGGTTGTTGGTCGAGCGTCAGACATGCCCACCGGAAAGCTTCAACGCACGCCGCAGTGTGTAGGGGCCGTAAGAAGAGTGGGGGGTGGGTTGGATTTGGTTTTCACTATTCTGGAGGAAAACTGAACATTTTGTTTACCTCCAGAAACAGAGCCCAAGTTAAAAGAGATAAATGAATGGGATCTTTGCACTGAAATGTTTACATTGTGTTGCTGTCTTCAGTATTATACTTGTAAAGGTGTATACCAGGGGTACTCAAACTCTTTTGTTAAAGGTCCACTTGTGAATTTTATACAAGGTCAATGGTCCGGATCAATGCCAGTAAAGTCCCCACACCCCCGGAGCGGAGCAATGAAACTGAAATTAAGAAGCCGTTTCGGCGCGCTATGAGGGGGTTTGAGGGGGTTTCCCGACATATCGTTGCAGTAAACTAAAGGGTGTTTCATGTTGTCGTTGCTGTGGAACTTCTCAATCTTTTTGTGTTTTTTTTCTGGTTTGTTTTGTGTTTGTATCTTTTATTTTAAATGTATTTATTTATTTTATGTTTTGTGAGCTGAGCTGTGTGATTTTATATGTTATGTATCTCTCTGTTCAGCACTTTGGTCAGGAGGTTTTAAAGTGCTATATAAATAAAGTTGGATTGGATTGGATTAATCTACCTTATTTGGGGGCCCCCTGTCGGTAAACGGCGCCCCTCTACACACACACGCAATACATACGTATACGTATGATGGCTTGAACTAGTGGGAGAAATGGCACTGTTTGTCTGTAGCCAATGCCTTGAACCTCTGCAAAAATGGCATTAGAAGCATTAGAAAGTCGCTGTTAACTTGCGGTCTGCAATGCGTGTCACGCTCGCGCACACAAGTAAATATATGCACGTTCATTCTCACAACGCGTCAGACACAAGAAAATATACATTGAAGGGGAGCTATCATACAAAATGCACTTTGTGCTGTCTTTTATACATAAATATGTGTCCCCGGTGCGTCGGGGAACTCACGCAGCGTCAGAAAATAAAACCCTCTCTCTTTTCCTCCGTACCCAAATCTTTTAAAAACAGGGGTACAACGAGCGGAGACAGATTTGCTGCCGATCTGACGTCAAATCGGCAGCGGACCCACAGAAAGTTGCTATCAGAAACAATGCCTGACGTGTTTTGGACGTAATCTCGTCTTTGTTTACATTAGCAAGCCTCGCTAACACTCAGAGCTAACCTGTACTGGAGAGCACATGTGTTTAAAAAGCAGGAAATCAAAAAAGGAACTCACCTTGTGATAAACCCGCAAGAGAAAAAGTATTTGAGCTCCATACTGTTTCAGAAATAATCTTTGATATGGTTTAGAACAGGATGGCGTTTTATCACAGCAGAATTTAACTTTATCTCCGGTAGAATTCTGATCAGGCATTAGCTCCGCCTCCTCTTTTTTTTTTTTCAAGCTAAGGACCCAAAATCCGCGTTTCTCTAACAGGGCTGCAAAAGAGGGGTTTGAGCAGTATGAGGCATGGCTACAATGAGTGAACTGTTTGGTATTTTAAGCAAAACACTTCACAGACATGTTTTGTATAGGTATGGCCCTACAATATATTTTTCCAATATAGCATGATAGGTCCACTTTAATTTACATCAGAATCAGAAATTCTTTTTTTTGGCCCGCACATCCAGGATTTGGGCCCGCTGTTTTAATCAGGGCTGAATACAACATTTTAATTGTTTTATTATTATGTTTATTGTTGTTATTTGTCCTAATATTTATTTATATGTTGAAAGATTAGTTTAATATCATTTTTTTATTTTGCTATGAAATTCTGAATGAAATTCTGAATGAAAGGCTGCGCGCGAGACTGGTTTTTCGCTGGGTTGAGTCGTGTGGGTTTTGAGTGAGATGCGGCACAGCAGCCTGTCAGTTTACTCTTGCTAGGTTAGTTTGGCTATTATCATTTATATTTATCTGCAACAATGGATATCAGGAAGTGGTTCATGAAAGGAATATGGCAACTCAGCGCCAGATGCAGGCACATTAGAAGACATCAGTTACGTTACCAACGAGCTAGCAAGCCAGCCAGGGACAAGGGAGGTTGGCAATCAATTATATTTTGAAGAGAAATTGACTCTCAAGCCGGCTCTCTCACAAACTCCTGCTCTGTGCGCAAGCAGACCGCTGCACACGCTCTCTGCCTCGCTCAATCTCTCTCTCTCTCCCTTTCTCTCCATCGCTCAACCTCACTCCACCTCTCCACCCTGTGTGCGCTCCTCAAGTTTGCCTGCGTGCTTGCCCAAGTTGGCACAGCATTACAAATGTGCCACAAAACCAACCAATGGATGTAGCCTATAATAAGACCGTCAACAGCCTTATGGCAACCTAAAATCTATGACCTAAAACCCCTCTGTTTCCGTAACAACAATTCACGAGCGCCTCCCTCACCCCCCCCCCCCCCCCCCCCCCCCGTTGACAATTCAGATTTCCCGGGAAATGTAAGTGTTGTGGTGGGCCCGCCCTGGTAAATCAGATGCCCGCCCAGAGACGTATGTCTGCCGCCGGGTCTGGGTACTACCCTTAACCATGCTATGCGAGCATTCACATACTGAGTTGCATAAAAGTAACCGGCCAATCGGGGCGAGCCTACCTGAATGCGCGCGCAGGCCCACAGTATATAAGGCAGCCACGCCTCCTGCCTGTCATCCTACACCCTCTTCAGCGAGCGGCATAGGAAACACAGGGCCCCTAGGTAGAGGGCTCCGCCTGTGCTTATATAACCAGGGTTACAATATGTAACCCACCGTTATATATTGTGTCAGTATGACCAGGTCGGTTGAGTCTGTGTTCAGTAGAAGTTTGATATGAAGCCAAACATGTACTGGACCGCGTCACACTAGAGTCAGCAGCCCCCTCTGACTGAACATAATAACACTGACAGCCTCTCCACTAGGCAACAGTGAGTCCTCAAGCTGTTATTAGTAGGCTACTACATCTGGGGAGAGTACGATGAAAGGTGTATTATCTTTTCTACTAGCACGCATCTTTGACATTTTATAAAGTTATGGCTAACACTTTAGCAAACAGTCTCCATGCCCAAGACACAGACGAGTCACGTTTTAATTTGGTGTAAATGTAAGTCCAATATTCACTCTCTCATATCTGCTTTTGAGAAACATATCTCTTTTTAGCTCTTCTAAATTCTCCACTTTATACACCAGCTTATCATCAACGCTGTCTGTCTGCGTGCATTCTGCTGCTGGCAGGTGGTGTGTTGTGGGTTTATCAGAGCAGTGCCTCCTGTTAACAGTGTGTGCGTGACTCTGGAGGCTGGTAGTCCAAAACAAAGAGGTAAAAGAGGCTAAACTGAGAACAGCTGAGTTAGTGACAATTACCTGTTGGTATCTTTTTGATTCACTGTCAATGTGATATGGTACAGTTGAAAAGGAATCTAACTTCGATACAACCAATGTTAATATCTAGGTCGTCTCCGATACCGAGCTCCGGTGCTGATAAGGCTCCGGAAAACGGCCATCCAATCTTTTGAGGACTAAACCCTCCAGACTACACGCAAGATCACCGTAATCTGCTCAGGGGGCGCTTACAGCGTGTCTTCTAACACCAGCTGCCCGTCGTATCACTTATTTCAGGCGCTAAAGCATCGGATGTCCGACCACCAGGATAGCAAAACACATTGTGTAGTGCAGTAGGTGTTGGTGGGCTGGTAGAACCCCAGAGCAGTATCTAAACTGCCCCTGGAGGAGAAACCCTGTGTCGTTGGGAGACCCCTTGGTAATTAGGGCAGCTTCAGGACCCACTGTTGATCCCCAGTTCTACCAATCAAAACAATGCAAATGTAATATCAACCACAGCCAGAGTCAAACATTACTATCACAGCAGTGACATCACCACATCAGCAGAGCTTATGTCATATTTCAACATCAATCAAAACCACATCAACCACAGTGTGAAACTACAGTTTAACCTTAGCAGAGTTTCTATTCCCCTTAAACTATTTAAATCCAAATGATCAACTAATGTCAGCCTTTTCCGAGGAAGGGTGTTCTTACCTCACTCTGAGACCGAGCAGATACCTTCAGAGACCACGAGAGAGAGAGAGACCAGGAGTTTGGGTCGAAGTGTACAAACCGGTTTTATTAAGGTTTTAATAAAAATAGAGGATTTACAAGAATCCAAAGAAATAACAAAGACACCAAGTCAAAATACAAAAGCAACAGGTTCACCAGTCAAATGTCCTAGAGCGGTCTAAAAGAGCCCAGGCCCAGGCCCAGGCCCAGGCCCAGGCCCAGGCCCAGGCCCAGGCCCAGGCCCAGGCCCAGGCCCAGGCCCAGGCCCAGGCCCAGGCCCAGGCCCAGGCCCAGGCCCAGGCCCAGGCCCAGGAGCCAAGACCCAGAATCAAACTTCCAAAAAGTTCCCCCAAGCTCTAAAGCCCTCCTGTTTCTCTTCACACATCATCTTTCAAAGTCTCTTGCCTCCTCCCTCTCTGCGTCAGGTGCTTTCCCCTCGTCTATCTTCGAGGGAGAAGGAGGTCACATAATGTTCAACTTTTACTTGATGAACAATTCAAAATGTAAAGTTCAAATAAAACAAATAAAGACTTATAGTAATAATATGCAATTTTAACAAAAGGGAATATGAACATTTTTCATGAAAGCAGAACACATTGTCAATGTCATGTTTAGAATCAAGTTTTTTTCTTTAAACATTTAATTTCAAATATGCAAACTTTATACTTTAATTTATTAACAGAGACTTCATTTATTAACAGAGACAATAGGGACAGCTTGTCTCTACGATTCGCTGGCCCAGGAAGTTGGTTCAAATCTTTACGTAGTCCGTCTGCATCCTGTGTGCATTGTTGTCCTCAACCGTTGTAACCGTTGTCAAGGTGTCAAAAACCACAACGCCTTCCTAGAATTCTGGTTGGAACTTTTATGCTTTGCTTGCCCCATCTAAAATGCATAATGTGCACAGGTCAAGAGTTCAGGATGTTCTGTCTGGTTTCACATGTCTGATAAGACATTATTGAGACATACATCCTTTCCATCAAACCAAATTATAGCCAATTTAAAATGTTTTATTAATGGTAAGCTTAATAGAGGTAGGCGAGGTAAAGGTGAGGTCTGTCACGGCCACTTAAACAGCAGATCTGTCAACACAGTATTTACAATAACTGCAGTAAAGCTCTATCTACTTAACCTAATAAAAAGTTCAGCCAAAATGAGCTGATTGATGCTTTTTGGTTGTCCTGTGTTCAGGCCCTCCACCCTGCAGACAGGACGGTCTCCACCCAGACCTCCAGCCTGCCGGACCCCCACCCTGTCCATCTCCCCCTCTCCATCCTGCTCCTCCTCCCTCGCAAGGTCTGGCTACCATGAAATGACAGCCAACAACGTCATCATCCTGGAGCCGGACTGCTCAGGCTCCGCCTCCAGGAACCGCTTACTCTCCTCCGCAATCGGGGGCCTCTCTGATTGGCCAACAAGCCAGAACGTGATGCCATCTGCCAACGTCATCGTTGTGGAAACCTCCAATCTCATAATTCGCAGCGCTTCAGAATTCTGCCTAAGCTCCGACTCGGTGTCAATGGAACCGCAGGAGAGCACCTTCTCCTCCAATCCGTTCTTCAAGCTGCGCTCCATCAGCAGCCAGTCGCTGGTGGAGCAGGAGATCCGCATGGTGAGGCAGAGGGAGGAGGAGTGGAGGAGGCAGAAGGAGGAGATGTGGAGGAAGAGGAGGGAGGAGGACTGGAAGAGAGGAAGAGAGAGGTACAACACGGTGCTGGTGTCTCCAGGCCTCAACGACAGCATCAGCTTCAGCGGTACGTCATCCAGAGGTTCAAAGTAACTGAGTACATTTACTCAAGTACTGCGCTCAAGTACAATGTTGAGGTACCTGTGCTTTACTTGTACTTCAACATTTTGCTACTTTGTACTTTTACCCCACCACCATTTAGAGGTACATGTTGTACTTTTCCTACTACATGTATTTAATACCTTTAGTTACTTCACAGATGTGGATGAATGATGTGAAATATAATCAAGTGTTAAATCAGACTTTAGTTCCACCTGGAGTAAATCCACAAGCTACCCTGCAGTATACAAAGTACTTCAAACTAGCTGCACCTTTACCAGCTTTGAGAACACTTTCATGATCAATCATTATAAAACATATCATATATATTATTCTGAAATGGACCAATCTGCACAATGACTACTTTTACTGTCGCTACTTTAAGTATTTTCAAATGCTTTTGTACTTTTACTTGAGTAATATTTTGAATGTAGGACTTTTACTGTAACAGAGTAACTCTGGTAGCTCTACTTTTACTTAAGTACAAGATCTGAGTACTTCTCCCACTTCTGCAGTCATCGCCACTAATACTATCAGATAGATGGATAGATACAGAATCAGAATACCTTTATTTGTCCCACAGAGGGGAAACTGTTTTGTCACAGCAATGTATGAGAATCATTTCTTTAAAATGGAATACATTTTTTTATAATGACATATATTCAGAAGAGTATCTACACGCTATCAATAATACAGAATACATCAGAATACTCAGTATACCAATCTACTAAAGGGACAGAAACATATAAGCATAGTGGACTAAATACCGTAGCACATTGTGAGCAGTAGCTTTTAATTAAAGGTCAAATATATCAGGAGCATTCCTGGGGGGTTGGAGTTCTGCTCAGGAATCTACAGGACACCAACCATCCAGAACTACTGAACCGCTGCCTCTATTATTGCTTCAGTGAAATTATTAATAGATATTCAAAATAACATGAGATATACTTCTAAGGCTTGCTGATGATGGTGTGCTCTCTAGTCAGTGTTGAACAGAACAAAGTCACTGCTGAATGATACCTGAAAAAGATTAGGCTTCTGTCGGCTCTGATTATCCTATTACACAGTGTTTTCCTTTTTTTGTTCCAGTACCAGAGGTTCCAGACAGATGTGTCTCCTCCCCTTCCTCCCCTTCCAGAAACCGCAAAATGGAACGATCCAGTTTGTCTTGTGACCACAAGGTTGGCACACACACACACACACACACACACACACACACACACACACACACACACACACACACACACACACACACACACACACACACACACACACACACACACACACACACACACACACACACACACACACACACACACACACACCACACACACACACACACACACACACACACACACACACACACACACACACACACACACACACACACACACACGCACACACACACAACGAGAAACTACCGTCAATTGCAGCCTAGGCCAATTATTCATCAGTCCAGATTTACTGGACAGTTTTCAGAGAGTTGGCACAGTAAATCCAGCAGCTTGTCTCCAACACTAGTTTGGAGGTGAAACATGTTTCAGACATCAGAGGGTTACTAGTATGTACTATGCCACCTTTTAATAGTTTTAAGTTTCACTCAAGATGGAACTTGACCAAGTACTAGGACATATACAGATGTATTTTTCGGTTGTTACTGTACCTGCAGTTTTTTTAAATCTTGCTTTTGCATACTTGTATAAAGCCAATTATAAACCTTATAAACCTGATGCCCCGTCATAATGGCCAATACATCTCCAGGAATAATCGACCTAATGGAAAGTGTTCTTCCTTACTGCAAAGGTTTCTTGTTTAAGGACATTTAAGAAAAGCTATATTTCAAAAGAATGGTTACCTAGTTATTGACTTTGTTCAGTGAATTGATATAGCCCAATGATGAAATCATACATTTGCATCAAGAACAATATATGTTTCTTTAGCTGCTACATGCTCCACTGTATTCAATGCTTATACATATCGTTTGATTTATTAATAATATATACATATTTACAGGTGCTGCTTTAATGACATACTAGTATATTACAAATCATATTTAAAATACACCAACAATTATTTTATAATATATAAATTGACTCAATCAAGCATAATTTTGACTTTGTAATGTATCATTTTACACCACTGCTTCATGTGTCAGTACATCACATTCAAATCATGTTAAATGTTATGTTAATATGTTTTGTCCATGTTGGGTCATTGTTTTTTTTTACTTTACTCATTCATTAATTTCTTACATTTATTAATTGTGAACTTTCTAAATGTGTTAATCAGCTGGATTGATTATGCTTTTAATCCATTAGTTCACAATTTTGCAATTACACTCATTGTTTTCCTAATATGTTCATCTACCCATCACTATGCTGTTCATCCATCTAATCATTCCTCCTACTGTTCCATTTCCTGTTTATTTCTCTTCACCCCATCAATCAATCATCTATCCATCCATCCCATAATCCATTCCTCCACCCACCTTGGCTCCAGTGGTTCAGCTGAATCTCCCTCCCCCCCACAGTTCCCCTCCTTCCTCTCTTCGGTGCCGAGACGACAGAACTCCATGGCGCAGCGGTGGGAGGCCTCCCTATTAGCCAATCAGAAGAAGGAATGAGCAACAATAACGCTGAACTGTCAGCCAATGAAAAACCCAAATGAAGCTCCACGCCTCCTTCAGTCCGTCAGCAGCTGATGTTGGGCTCAGTTGTGGCTTTAATCTGATTGGTCCGTTGTGTTGTCTGTTGGACGTCCTGTGACAAGAGGACTGTTTTCATTTAGTGAGCTTGTTCCAAAGATGAAGGTCATTATCCTAGATAAGGTTTCCAAAATGCTTTCAAATCAAATGTCTGCAGACGTTGTTCTTATAACTTGTGTGGACTCCCAGGAGGCGCATCCCAATAATAACTGAGTATGAAATGGCAATCATATTTATACCACTGTTTTTTTAAATGTGACCTGGACTTTATGGATTTTAGAATCTGTGGTATTCTCCTTTAATATTCACAGCACTTTGATTTCTAGATGTTCATGAATTATTCTACTTCAACTATTGGTATTTGATTTTTATGATAATCCCTTGTGATGTGGGGATAATAAAATCATTTTTGACTTTATTTTAAATAGATCAAACACCGCTTATTTAAAAAAATATTGTAGCTATGCATAGATTTGAGAAGGTACATGCAAAAATGAGTTAGCATGTTGTGTTCTTTTCAAATGACATTCATGTCTTTTGAAAAGGTCCATGCTAGAATTTGAACATCACTGTCTGTGTGAAATGTTATTATAAGCCATCATTCAAAAGAGTTGCAGGTCATGCTGGCTGCTAAGTACTAAATAACAAATAAGTCACACAGGGGAGCTTCTGGAGGCTCTTCTCTAAGAGGGATTGGTTGTAACCCAGTAAGGAGGAAGCCATTTTGTGGGAAGAGAAAACATATTCTCTTTTCAGGAATATTGTAGTCTCGTAGTTTCAAGCCATGCTTGTTGTCTTTACTCGCTCTACACCACAGAGCACTTTCTGATGTGTGTGACAAAACCAAGAAGAATACAGCCTCAAGTTGAGCTCATTTTGAAAACAATGAAACCTTTATCAGCTAGCTACCTTCAGTAATATTAGTTAAGGTTAGCCCCGTTTACCCCTTTGCCTTCCACAGAAACGTGTGAACACAGCCTCTTATGTTCCAAACTACACTGAAGTCTAATCCCAGAGCTAGCAGGGCTGTACCAAGTGTGTTTCTTTTGAACATTGGAAGCTTCTATTGAGGTCAGCTAAGTTAGCTTCCAACACCTCTTGTGATATAAGAATACAACCAAAATCCTCTAATGATCCCTTAGAGCTATTTAAAAAAAAATCTCAATATGGATGCCTGACACCTAATATGTTTGCTGCATAGGCCTACATACATGCTAGCTAGCTTACAGCTCATTTCTGTTTGGTTGGTACATGAGGTGTTGGTAGGGTTGCCAACCGTCCCGTATTAGCCGGGACGTCCCGTATTTGAGCCAAAAGGGGCGTGTCCCGTACGGGACATTGTTTGTCCCGGACTCCCGTGTAAAGGGAAAAATCAAAAATATGTTTCTGTTTGTGCGCAATGCAGTGTGTCTGGCTGCGTGCCTGTGTGTTTGTTTGCTGTATGTGAAGGGCACTAGGACCGCTCAGTGGACAGGGCAGGCACAATGCTCGCACGTGTGTGAGAGATTTTCTCCGGCGGGCCGCGGGCGCGGCATCATTGTTTGTGTGTGGCATGTCAGCCTGTTCAGTCGTGTGGGAAAATGAGCGCTGCCGGTGGAGGAGGTGATAAAGAAAGAGGAGAAGAGAGAGAGGATGTGGTTCTGGGCCCTGGCCCTTCTAAAAAGAAAAGACTTGTGTCTTACAACAAACAGTGGAAGAAAAACACAGTTGGGTAAAGCCTGTGAGTGGAGATCTGTCTGTGTGTGTGTGTGTGTGTGTGTGTGTGTGTGTGTGTGTGTGTGTGTGTGTGTGTGTGTGTGTCTGTGCGTGTGTGTGTGTGTCAGCTGATTGATGGGAAAATGCTGGGAAAATGGTTGGTTGATGGATAACATTAAGTCTAATAATGATGTACCGTGCATGTTCACATCATGTATACTTTGCATTACTTAATACCATTTTTCAAATATTTATTTTTTAGTTGGACAAAATAGCCAATTGTACATCGAGGTGCCCAGATGTCCCTAGTGCCCACCTATCCGATTTGAACATGCTGATATACAATGTGATGTATAGCCTAATGCAGCTGTAAGATCATTGTGTTATAGGTATGCATAGTATTCTATGCATTTTGAGGGTTTTGGGGGGTTTGACCCCTCGAACCCTTGGGGGCTGGCTCCCCCAAAATAATTAAACAACATAACCCTAACCCTAAAACCGAAATAAAGTAACAAAAAAAAGTAACTAAATCCGCCAGAAACCCGAAAATCTTCGCGCGCGGGGGACACATGCCTGTGTCCCGTTTCTCCATTTCTGGAAGTTGGCAACCCTAGGTGTTGGAAGCAACCAGGTTGTAAAAAAAACACTTAGCTGTCAACTGTTAGCAAATACCTCAATAGGAATATTTACATTCATTCTGAAAACTCCTTAAAAACGAGCATAAGCAGTTATTTGAAGACTGCTTTAGCGTTACAGGTGTTAGCATGGTAGTCCCGTGACACTCTGTCTGTGGCTCTGGTTTAGCTCAACATCTCGAATACATCTGAAACATTCAGATATTCTAATGTAGTCTAGTGAAGAGTTTGACATATTTTTGTGTCCTTTCTTGATTCCTAAAAAGAGATTTCTTGTACCTGTATTTTTGCTGCATATATTTATGAATTGAGCAATGCTTGTAAATCCTTAAATATTTTATTTGTGAAACGTTTATAATATATTGTTTGAGAATGAGTGTTTGAAGATTACGTCTGCCATGTTTATAAGAGATAACTTTTGTGTGCGGTGTGTGCATGTGTGTGTTTTATAGTACTCCATCCGTTAGCTAGTCGGAGCTCCCTTTAGTTTGGCTTCTCTAGCTCTGCTTGCCCCAGAGAACTCAACTGGACTTCAACTCGTGCTTTCAACTCAACTCAGAAATGGCAGATGAAAGTAGCAGGATGGAAATTAAATTAGTTAATGCCTTACATTATAAAATATACTGCAGAAGATCAAACCACGCTGTTAGCTTATGAACTGTATTTGAGTTGCGAGTCTCTGTGCAACGATGTAGCCTGTAGCTATATCTCTGCTCTTCATTTTGAGAGGGGTTGGAATCGAATCCCTCTTATTGAACACAGTCTCACGGCATTTCGTGTTATAGTCACAAATGTAATCTATTGATTCGTGTTCACCAACACGATTTCCCCATTTTTTTCGTGTCACACAGAACGATTTTAAAAGCAATGTAAATAATAACAAATTAGAAGGAAAAAAAGATGAGCCATTTATTTTCCTCGCGGACGGCCAAAAAACTCAGACATTATACAATTTAAAATAAAAGGGATAGGGTTAGGCTTAGGATAAGATATTGAGTAAGAAAATGTTTTTATGAACCCCACAGCTTCTGGTATTCCAAGACCCGACTTGACAAAAAGACGTGCTGCAGGCACGAAACATACTACCAATAGAAATACATTGCTTTTAAAATAGTTCTGTGTGACACGAAAAAAAGGTGAAATCCGTGTTGGTGAACACGAATCAATAGATTAAATTAATTTTGTGACTATAACACGAAATGCCGTGAGACTGGGTTGTCTTATTGGCGAACTATATTTAATTTGAGTCCTTAGTTGGTTATTTCCTCCTCTTTCTTTCTATAAATGGGAATTTCATTCTTAGACTAGCTTTCAAGGATATCCCCCTCATTTGGCATATTTGAATTGCAGAAGCCCCAAATTGGCTTTATATTGATTTATCTGCATTTTTGCAGAACATTAATGGCGCATTTCCACTACAGCGCGGTTTAAGCGTGCCGTGCCCGGCCCATTTTTGGTTACGTTTCCACTAGGCGTAGTTCTGGCTAGCGGGTACTTTTTCAGTTTTCTGGCTCTCCAAAATCGAGGTTCTTTCCGGGCCAACAACCAGGCTGAGTATGCTAAACTAGTGAGATAATCGAGAGAGAGAGAGACTCACAACAACGGCCTATACAGACATAAATAAACCAGCGACTGTATTCGCCATGACACAGACAGTCTGTGGTTTGTACTTGTTTAACTTTTGTCTAGTTTCTGAACAGATATGAGGAGCTGTGAGCTCTGAGGGCTAACAGCTAACGGCTGTGTTGTTTTTGTGTTTCGCATTGAAGATGACGTCACGGCTCCGCCTACACTGCGTTACTATAGTTACTACCCCAGTTCCTAAACTGTAATGGAAACGCAGCATACTGTAAAGTGAGCCTGGCCTACCAAGGCCTAACTATACCGTACTAAGTCGTGCAAGGCCCTGCAGTGGACATGCGCCATTAGATGAGTTGTTTTTGTCAACCATCACTTCTATTGTATCCAGGGGCGCCGCCAGGGATTTTGGGCCCCATGAAAAGATAATCACATTGGTTACTTAAACATTTTTTTCTTAATGTTCTAAAATAGTTTGGGCCCCTGTCAGTCACGGGCCCTTAGAATTTTCCTAACTTTTCACCCCCTTACGGCGCCCATGATTGCATCCACATTGGGAAGAGATGCCTTCAGGGTCAGCATGGGCACACGGAACAGTAACTGCTAGATGAAACCTAAATCATGTAAGAAGAATTAAGGTAGACTGAACAAATATTGTATTTCCTTTAAAACAAATCCAGGGGCTGATGTCATATTTCATTCTGAGATGCATTTGAATGCACAATAATAAGTGCTGTGTGTAAAGGTGGGCATTGTCATGATGTAACTGTGTGTAGATAATAACTGTATGATAGTACAACTATCAGTAATACTTCATTACTCAACAACACTACTCTAGTTTTTAGAATAAAGTGCATTTAGGTCATGAACATTGCTAAATGTTCATGCTGCTTCTCAATGAACACACCACATGCTACCTGCTAATATTCTGTATGGACTCATAAGCTGCTGTCCTGAACATAACTGCTTTTCCTCATAGCCTAGCATTAACATGTATCTGCTTCTGTTCATTTGCCTTGAGTTTCAGTCATATAATAATTGCCAATAAAAGGTCTGATATTGACATCTTCAATAAAGCGTTACTCCTGAAACCTAATGTGTGTTCAAGCTCTGTTTATCTTTAAGCAAATATGTCACAGTCAGACACACACCTACTGTATAAGTATATTTAAATATGTCACAGTCAGACACACACATACTGTATAAGTATATTTAAATATGTTCACAGTCAGACACACACATACTGTATAAGTATATTTAAATATGTTCACAGTCAGAACACACACATACTGTAGAAGTGTATTTTAAATATGTTTCACAGTCAGACACACACATACTGTATAAGTATATTTAAATATGTTCACAGTCAGACACACACATACTGTATAAGTATATTTAAATATGGTTCACAGTCAGACACACACATACTGTATAAGTATATTTAAATATGTTCACAGTCAGACACACACATACTGTATAAGTATATTTAAATATGTTCACAGTCAGACACACACATACTGTATAAGTATATTTAAATATGTTCACAGTCAGACACACACATACTGTATAAGTGTATTTAAATATGTTCACAGTCAGACACACACATACTGTATAAGTATATTTAAATGTGTTCACAGTCAGACACACACATACTGTATAAGTATATTTAAATATGTTCACAGTCAGACACACACATACTGTATAAGTGTATTTAAATGTGTTCCAAAAACAAGTCATGTGTTATATGCAGGTTGCAGAGAACAAGGCATCACCATTAGCAGTAGAGAAGAGGAAGACGCCACATGTTTATGTTTGAGCAAGTGATGAAGCTGGATCACAGGAATATGAAAATATATCAACAGTCTTATAATTGGTAATCAATAAAAAAGCTTGTGATGTATGAAGACAGGAGGCAGAGATGATCGCTCAGGACACAAGTAGAAGCTCCCTCGCAGAGGGATGGACCTGCTCCTTCACTCCTCAGTACCTGACACCACACACACACCCACACCACAACGCTGTTAAATGAAGTATGCGGGAAAAGGACATGCCCTAATAAAGAAAAGCTCTTCATAAAGGTTTTACTAATTTAAAACTAATGAATACACCTTTACTCGTGAATTAAGAAAGTCATTAACCAAGTAAAATCTGTCTGATGTCAGCCCCCTTTAGTGTTGGAAGTAATCCATAAATGTTAAATCTTTGGAGGCCCATGTCAAGTTTACAAACGGGCGCAAAGGAACTTCAAATATACAGGCCCAATGACAGTCATTCAGAAGTCAACAAAGCCAATGTTATGCTAACTGAATGCTAACACAACGTTAGCTTATCATGCAGTTGTAAATCTAATGCTGTACACTATTTGAATTGACATGTGACTTTGTTAAAGACAATTGGTGGCGTTGTTGGTATCCTCCAAAGATGGACGTCGATGTGACACACACACACACACACACACACACACACACACACACACACACACACACACACACACACACACACACACACACACACACACACACACACACACACACACACACACACACACACACACCACACACACACACACACACACACCACACACACACACAATGCTGTGATAAGGGTTAGTGCAGCACAGACACAAGCAGCCGTTAGCATCAATCAGTAACAAAAGGTTTATTAGTGACATTTAGGTAGAACATGTGACAAGAATCTGAAGGTAAAAAGGAACCAAAAGAAAAGGGATTAAATTCCACACCTTCTTATATAATACTGATGGTAAGATAGACATAATTAAGTCTGTCTTGCTCTTTAACCATGTTTCACTGACATGTTTTACAAATGCATTGTGTAACATCATAATTGGTGTGAGCAGTGAAGAAACTAGACTTCAGACCACACTTAATGCTCAGTTTTGATACAAATGTAATGAAATAGTGGAGTCTAGTAATCAATTGAGATGATGAATGTTCCTGCTACCACTGGGTGTCTCTGAAACCAACTTTAGAAATGGTACGAAACACTGAACAATATTAAAAAAGCACACAATGCCATAATGAATGCTAGCTGAAATATATGTCATTTTGTGTGCAGTTCGTATAGCTGCCGATCATTCTGAACTTTGTGTAAAGCATCCTGCAAAGCACCACCTGTTTTACCATTACTTCAGAAAATACGCTCTTCAACACTCTGTTTATAAGAGATATTTGTATGTACATTTATTCATTAGCCTTTCCTAACCCCTTAACACACATTTCTCAATTTTGAATTAATAAAGTATATCTTATCTTAAGATTTACAAAGCCTGTTCCTATGATTTTTCTCGATGGGGATACTTTCCTTAGCATACTGCATGTCGCACACTTTAAACACTTGCGCAGTGTGTACATTTCAACCATGCAGTGTTGCACATGGCAGCTGTGATCTCACTGAAAGACACTTGTAGCAGCAACGATCGTTTGTGGTACCAAATCATTACCGACTGCTCGACTAACCCACTAAAACACTATAGTGTTGATTCACTTCAATAGCAAAAAAACCAGGTAAAACTGTAATTGTTGAGTGCCGTGGTCACTGGCGCAACTGCAGAAAAAGGTACGTAGCCCAGAAGGCAATAGTTTAATGTGTAAACTGTCCATGGTTCTACACTTTTGGACCATTATGAGTGGTTCCTCCCGGTACTCATAGTGCATTCAGACATACTGAACATTGGAATGCATTTATTCAATCCAAATAGCGCAAGGACAGAAGTACATGATTTAAGAGACAGCATATTGTTCTACTAGCTTAGTTACGCTAGTAGAACAAGTAACTTAGCTTATTAAGTCAGAAAACTATTAACCCATGAATGCGATAAAAAGATGTCAGGCCTTAAGTTTGAACCCCCCCCCCCTTGTCTTCAGAAGCTCAGTTTAGCTACAAGATACATGCGTTTCAGTGAGTGATAAGGTTAGCACACCTGTCACTCAGCATGCATCAGTTAGCCGTTAGCTTGTTAGCAGATAGTGCAGCAGGGTTTGTGTTTTTTCTGGACCTTTCTGATACCTGGCCCCCCGCGTCTCTCTTTCCGTCTGTGTCCGACTCCCTCTGCATGGCCCACGCTTCCAGTGGCTGAACTTCCTGTCGAACTGCTGCGCTGCTTCTCCTCCACGCAGGTGTCCTCACTGTTGTCTTCGTCCTCGATGATGACCAGCTCTGCCCTCAGGCAGCTCTCGAACTCGTGTCCCTGCCCGCTTTCGTCCTGCGCCATCTTGAAGCCCATGAAGACGGCTGTGATTGGCTCAGTGGTGTCAATGGCGTTGAGGATGGTGTAGTGGGTGTCGTCTCCGTAGAGGGGGGAGGGCACTCGGTCAGAGGGGGCGGGGCCAGTGTACATGGCAGTGGAGGGTCTGTGATAGGAGGCGGGTTTGCAGCTATACAGTTCTTCTTCGTCTACACTGATGTAGTCACTAAGAGGAATATGATTGGCTGGAGTGTAGGAGAGCTGTGGTTGGTAGGCAGACACTGCTTCCTGGTCATGTGACCTCGGAGGAGGGCAGTCTCTGGCTCTGCCTCCATTCACCACTCTATTGCTTCTAACGATGCTGGTTTTGTGGTGGCTAGCAGGCCGATCTTCCTGAACACGGTGACCGTTTCTCACGTTGTGCGAACTGTGGTGACAGTCCTTCTGGTTACCATCGTGATCTCCCATCCCCTTGTGGCTTCCATGGCGATGACCTTCCCTCATGTTGCTTTTGTTGTTTCTGTCTTCATACCGTCTGTAATGGCTCTCATGACTGCTGCTATGATCTGCCACTGCTTTTTCCAGACACTTCCCCTGCAGTCTTCCTCCGTCATGTTGTCCCTGATGGGATGGATCCCATAATATCCTCGCTGGTCTCTCAGGTCAAACCTCTCTTCTTCCCCTCTCCGCTGTTGGTGGTTGGAGAAGCTTCTGCTGTGGCTTAGGTGGACGTTTTGCTGCTTTACTTGGCGAAGCATTGTGGCGCTTCTCAGCAAATGTTCCACCTCGTTGGCTGTCAGCTCCGACACACAGCCTTGATCATGGGACCCCTTAAGATAGAAAGGAATAGAGGTAATTATTAGGAGAACACAATGAGTGATCAATAAAAAAAGTGGAAAAAGCAGTTCATTGGCCCAGTCATGCCTCTAAGTTATTCACAATGCTGCAGTAAGACTGGTCATTGAAACAATACAAAAAGTCCAATAAATCCCATTGTGGCTACCTTGCATTTACTTATAGTTGATTTAAGAATGAATCTTAGGGTTTATGTACTTTCTAAGCACTCCATTGTCTTGCTCCAGCACACTTTTGTCTATTTGTACGTACATTAAACCTCAAGTCAAAACTCTGCTATTTGTCTCCTAAACTAGGCTTACGTGAAAGGAGTTTGTATTTGCCTTTAGTGACCTCCTTTAAATATCTACTAAAAACTATTCTTCATAAACTCTCAAGTCCATGTGTCAGGTTTGGGGACAAATAGGACCCAAATGCAGATTGAGGAGGGAAGCGGGTTTCAAAATGAAACAAAAGGTGAGCTTTATTTACAAAAGCTGAACAACATGAATCCATGAACTGTAGCACGAGGTAGCATCCAAACAAAAGGTGACTGTGACCAACATGAAGCGAGACATGAAAGACAAACAATGAACCAACACTGAACACAGGAAGAGACAAGACTAAATACAGGGAGGGGTAATCACAAGACGAGAAACAGCCGGGCAGGGGAGGAGAAACACAAGGGCAACAGGTGAACACAATCAGACAATCAGACACACCAGGGAAACTAATGACAGGGAGGAAAATACAGGGAGAAAAGAACAGCAAAACAAAACCCATTACCAGACACAAAACTAAAACCTTGACATAAGAATCGTGACACCATGTATTCATAATTACTGTAGGCTATAGCCTGTAACTTTTTCACTTCCACTCATACTGCACCAATCTGTTTTGCTTTCAAGCTTTTTAAAAGATGCTTTTCAAAAGTGTTACATGAATACAGGTTATTATTTAATAATACCTCTTGTGAATTTAAGGCAAAAACACACTTCCTGCCGTCGTCGTAAACCTTGAGCCCGGCCTGCTGGCTTAGCTCCTCAGCAGGAACGGCAGCAGTAGAGAGCACCGTGCTCTTCCCGGTCTTCAGGTCTTTGGTCACACTGATCTCCATGGCAAACAGAGCTGGGACTCAGAAGAAGGACGGGCACAGTTAGTAATATCACTTTATGTTGGCCAAACCTCATCTGAATAAATGAAGACACTGAAAACATTTTAATTGCTAAGGTTGAAAGCTTGATACAGTTGCTAACTGTTTCCAACGGTTGCTTACGGTTGCTAACTGTTTCTAACCGTTGCTTATGATTGCTCACTGTTTCTAACGGTTGCTTATTGTGGCTATCTGTTGCAACCTTTTGCAACCTGTTGCTAACTGTTTCTAACCGTTGCTCACTGTTGCTTTATGTTGCTTATGGTGGCTATCTGTTGCAGAATATTGCTAATTGTTGCTTACTGTTGATCTGTTGATCTGTTGTTAATTGTTGCTAACTGTTGCTTACTGTCAACCCAGTCTCACGGCATTTCGTGTTATAGTCACGACATGTAATCTATTGATTCGTGTTCACCAACACGATTTCCCCCTTTTTTTCGTGTCACACAGAACGATTTTAAAAGCAATGTATTTCTATTGGTAGTATGTTTCGTGCCTGCAGCACGTCTTTTTGTCCGGTCGGGTCTTGGAAGACCGGAAGCTGTGGGGTTCATAAAAACATCTTCTTACTCAATATCAAGCCACGATTATTGTTTTTATTTTAAATCGTATAATGTCGGACTTTTTTTGTCGTCTGTGAGGAAAATAAATGGCTCAGAGCCTCAGAATACTGACGTCAGTATTTTTTGTAATCTTTTTTTCCTTCTACTTTGTTATTCTTTTCTAAATAACACACAATTATCCTTGTTTTTATTTATTTGTTTAATTCCATAATCTCGGGCTTTTTTGGCGTCCGTCAGGAACTGAATTTCAAAATAAAAATAACCGGAAACAGACGTAGGCCTATAAGGGACATTTCGAGCATCATTGCGATACACAGCAACTGAACTGATTACCCAAGATCCTCAGCTATGGTTTAAGCTCGCTGATTGGATGTTTTGGCCGCAATGCATGTAGGGATATGGTGTTCATGCCATATCAAATCTGAAAAACCTTTTTTTTTAAAGAAAATAATTCCGAGTGTTCTTGCTTTTCTCTTTGAAAGTCATCACATAACGGCATTGTAATACACAGTTTGGCTGCAATACATATTACAGATCTGCCGTAGTTCTTTATTTATAGAGCCCTGATGAGAAGACCTTTGGAAAAACTGGAAGAAATGCCACCGAAACTGAATACTTGACGTGGATCATAAATATATCAGCAATTAAACAACATCTTCAATTTCTCTTCACACAATACGTCTCCTTGCAGTATCAACACTAATTCAGCTGACTTTTATATTTGATCTAATTCGTAGATAGGTTATATTTACACCATAACGGTGCACAGCTGATAGAAAAGGACTTGTAGTTGTAAAGATATTACTGATTTTCTTTGAATATAAGAATGTAAATACTGAGTCTGAAATAGTATAGCAATATGCTGTAAAATTATTTGAAAACATGAATAAAACGACACATCTTCAGATGTTATACATACATACTGTAAGTGTCCTACACTAATAATACAAAGTTATTATGGCTGTGTGTACCTTGTGTACACCGCCTAGTGGTTAAAGCATGTTATTGAATTATTGTTTGTATGTGTTATATTTGATGAAAAAAATATTAAGAGTACATACTTTCATAGGGGGAAAGTAGAAGGTCTGTGATAGAAATATAGAATATAAAAAATCGAGAAGATACTGTAAGTGATCTCTACAATAAAACAGTTTAGTGCTGGATGTACAAAGATATTAATAGGACAAAACAGACAAACTAATTAACCTTTTTTAACACATTAAAGAATACTTTAGATTAAGGTCTTCTTTTAAATAAGAAAAAAGCTTTGGGGGTATCTATCTACAGATAAATATTAAGCCTGACAAAGTACCTAACATCTAATATATTGCTTTCCTGCAATGTTAACTATGTTGAAGCACTTATTTTAACTGATATTATACATATGAATTATACTCTTATGTATGTAGATAGAATAAGAAATGTGCAGAATATGACAGTTTAATGGTGGAGGTACACACATATTGATAGATGTCTTGGAATGCACTGTTGAGGAACCTCAGCTGCGACCCAAGTGTTTCATTCATTGCATAACTACACCATAGTTGTGTGTATATGATATGTCAATAAACCTTAGAACATCTTGAAATCTTGAAAGGGATGTGCAAAATAGCCATTATACAGTCTTTAATGAACTATTAGTAGAGAATAACGAGTAATGAATATACTTTATTACTCGTTTCCATTCATGTCAATTGCAGATAAATATTTAGTCTTCTCAAGCACCAACTATCAAATATCTCTCCTGATTGTTGGCACTTGACGATCACCTTCCCTGAATTTTACTCAGGTGTAACTAAAGTCTGATTTAAGGGTTGTTTATATTTCACATCATTAATCAGAATCTGTAAAGCAGTGGTTCTCAAATTTTTTCTGTCAGGCCCCCCCTTTGGAGAAAAAAAAAAGTCGGGCCCCCCCAACACAAATAGTCAGGCTCAGTGGCGGCGCCAGAGATTTATTTTGGGGGTGCTGTGGGGTAGCTTGACGTTTCATAGAGGGTGTTCAAACATTTAGGGTTTCCCATTAATGTACCGGTCGCTACAGTGGAATGTTCTACTGCAACAATCCCCACGCAAATACACAGTGTACCCGCGACTGTTACAATGAAGGCTCGATAATCAGCTTACGGCATATAGGTGTAAGCAGAGGTAAAGTACTATCTTTATAGGTGGTGTGTGGACCTAACATAGGGGGGTCCGGAGGCAAGCTCCCCGGGAAGATATATTTTTCAATCTTGAAGTTAAAAGCATCAATCTGGTGCACTTTGAGAGCAAAATGAAGAGATCTAGATACCTCTCTCAACACCCATATGAAACAGAACTGGAAACATATTTTCTATTTCTTTATAGATATTTTACAAATCACCCTTTTAAACTTTATTCTTGTTTTACTGTCATATAGTATTTCATAGCTGTTTTTCATTTATTCTCTTATTTTTTTAAAACTATAATGATCATATCAATGTGTGCCTCGGAAATAATTGTTTACATTAATGGTGACCAAAACGTTTGAGACCCACTGAGATAACACTGATAGAGTCCTTTAGCTCACTGAGTCTCTCAGTCTGACAGGAGAGGACTTTCCTCCACTTTGTTGTTGAAAAAACTCCTTATATCCGTTAGCGTAGCTCGCTAGCACCAGAAGCTAACAACAACGCAACAACGATCTCCGGTACCGGTTCTCTCTCTCTCTCTCTCTCTCTCTCTCTCTCTCTCTCTCTCTCTCTCTCTCTCTCTCTCTCTCTCTCTCTCTCTCTCTCTCTCTCTCTCTCGCTCGCTCTCTCTCTCTCGCTCTCTCTCTCTCTCTCTCTCTCTCTCTCTCTCTCTGCTTCTCGTATCCTCGTCTCTATCTCTCTCTCTCTC
>NW_022992120.1:0-45910 GCF_902827175.1 Gymnodraco acuticeps | reverse complement strand
TTAGTTTTTTCAGAAAAAAGTAGTTTTTTCATCAGAAAAAAGTAGTTTTTCTATCGGCATCCTTTCTGAAGCTGCAGCACGTTGCTCCTGATGCAAGACTTAAAGGGGCGTTGTGTTTGCAAGCTGTGGGCCTCCGTAAGCCAGCGCTTATATAATATACTTGTCTTTCGTCCTTTCTTTATAACTAATGCTGTTGATGTATTGTGATTTTAAAAAGGTGTCTATTATCATCTGGACATTAGCAATGTTGGCTAAAGCTGACCCATTTACTGTGTTGGGTGACAGTTGATCAGTGGGGACTGTCCACGGCAATATACACAAATAAACTAAATATGAAGCCCCACTTTCTACAGCTGTGGCTTTAGAGTGTCATTGGAGATATTTCTGACCTGGTAGTCCCTCCTCCACTTGTCCTCGCTCTGGCCCACCAGCTCCTGGACCTTGGGCCCCTCCTCAGGGGGTTCTTGGGGGCCACGGAGCAGGGGGTCGCTGGGGGTGAAGGCCCTGTTGATGGGGTGGTGGTCTGTGATCTGGGTGGTGCTGTACGCTCTTCTCCTGGGAGACGTCTCACAGCCTGATGAGAGACACATTCACACAGCTCACAATAATCTGTCTCTCACAAACAAGTTTCATTTGATTTGTGAACAAGAGACAGCAATAGATACGCTTCAGATGGACTTCACTAAAGGCTTCAAAAGATAAGACTGTATTCAACGATAGTCATGCAGACCCCTCAGATGTTTGTTAAAATCATTGTAACCTGAATATAAAAGTGAACATTTGAAGAGTCGACTGTTTTCTGGTGAATCTTCTGGTTTTTAAGCATTTGCATTTCTGTACAGCAATAATTTGGTTACGTAAGTAAATCCCAAATAATCTCATTTCAACTGCTTTTGAATGCACGCAGAGAGCAAATGTTCGTTATCTAAACTGTACGGGTTGTATTACCTGGCCCAACAGCTCACAGTGGATGGACAATGTTTCTCTGATGTTGAAAGTTAATCAGGATCAGAATGGTTTTATTGCCTATAGGTTTAAATGATGCAGAGACACAGAAAGGAGCAACAAATAGTACTTTTAAAAACCTATTTAAAATAATATATGTTAAAGATTATTGTCACTAATAAAAAAATAATGACGCTATTTACACAGAATATAAATATGTAAGAAAAATAAAATATTCAATGTTAAAGATGTCAGCCATATTATAGGCGGAGCCGTGACGTCATCTTCAATGAGAGCCCCAAAAAACAACACAGCCGTTAGCTCTTAGCACTCAGAGCTCACAGCTCTTCATATCTGTTCAGAAACTAGACAAAAGTTAAACAAGTACAAACCACAGACTGTCTGTGTCATGGCGAATACAGTCGCTGCTTTATTTATGTCTGTATAGGCCGTTGTTGTGAGTGTGGACGGTCGGAGCATAACGTTAGCTTAGCCAAGCTCCATTTAGAAAACACGCATTTTAAAAGGTGTTTCTCTGCCGTCTGTCTGCAGACTTGTCAAAGCATTAATTCATGGTTTTTACTAACCGGTATCAGTATGTTGTTACTTCGGCATCATTTTGAAAAGTGTATTACAATTAAATCACGGTCAAATATGTTCATCTTGTTGTAGTTGTAGCCCCCTTGGCAGCGATTCTCTCTCTAGTTTAGCATACTCAGCCCGACTCAGCCCGGTTGTTCCTGGCCCTAGAACCACCATTTAGTCGGGCCAGAAAAAAGGTGAAAAAGTAGCCCCGGGCCAAAACTAGGCCAAGTGGAAACGCAACCAAAAACGGGCCCCGCACGGCTCGGCACGCTTAAAGCGAGCTCATGGTTTTTACTAACCGGTATCAGTATGTTGTTACTTCGGCATCATGTAGAAACGTGTATTACAATTAAATCACGGTCAAATATGTTCATTTTGTTGTATTTGCCAGCGATTCTCTCTCTAGTTTAGCAAACATACGCAGACTTTTCCGGTGATTCTAAAGTAGATGACGGTGTGTGTGTCGCTTAAGAGGAAAAGATGCCTGGTTTTGTTGTTGTTATTACTGTCAGGAAATGTACAACCTAACCCTGGTCCGCCCAGTAGTAGTAGTCAGATCGATACTCCTGCTGATTTTAAAGTTAGGTCTGGGTTGGGTTTCATCCACTTGAATGTGCGCAGTCTGTTAGGTAAACTAGATTTTGTCCGTATCTGGGCTCGACTGACGCTGACGTCATTGTCTTATCAGAAACATGGCTAAACAAATCTATTTTGGCCTCTGACATTGCCTTAAATGGTTTTAATGTGTATCGTACCGACCGGCCTAATAAAGGTGGTGGCGTTGCCATTTATGTTAAGAATAAGTTCAGTGTAACCACATTAGTTTCCAAATCGATCAGTAAGCAATTAGAATTTTTAGCCATAAATATAGAAGTGGCAAAGGGGCAACAGGTCATGGTAGTGAGTTGTTTACAGACCCCCCTCAGCTGTCAAGACTCCTTGGTCTTCACTAGCAAATCTTTTATCTTCAACTAGACTACAAGGAAATAGTGCTACCTTTGGAGATTTTAACTGGGACTGGTTAACTGCAGTGTCAGAGGGATTTTAAAAACCTTTGTATCTCTTTAAATGTTACTCAGATTGTTGACAGTCCTACTCGCCCTAACATTAAGTCCCCCTAATAATCCTCCCTAATTGATCTCATTTTAACTAATGTTCCCCATAAATACTCATCTTTTTTTTCTTTTTTTTTTTTTTTTTGACTAATGGTTGCTCAACCCAAAAAACATTGTGACATCACAAAGTGACCACTATTGCGGTAAGCATGTTGTAACTTCCGGTTGTTGTCATCTCCGGGTATCCCGTGTACCCGTTCTGTTGCTGATAGCTTATTATCTTAACTTAATCGATCGTTTTAAAACTCTTGATCACGGCAACTGCCTGACGTTGTAATCACACGTTACTATAACTTAAGCACTCACAACTCTCCTTCTCTTAGCGACTGTAACTCCACAGTTGCCTACACTCTTTTTCGGGTTTGCTAACGGTAGCTACTTTAGCTTGATAGCTAGCCATGGCTCTTTCCCCACCCTCGGGTGCTATTTCCTGCTCTAACTGTCTCATGTTTGGTTACTTCCCTGCCTCCTTTACTGGTACCGGTACATGTGTTAAATGTAGTATAGTTGTTAGGTTGGAGGCGGGAATCATAGCCATAGAAGCCCGGCTCCGCATCTTAGAAAGTAACTCAGCTACAGTAAAGCCCATGTTAGCCGGTGCGGACCGGCAAAAGGTAGCTCCTCTAGCCGTCCCCGGCAACTCCCGAGCAGCAGGGAGACTGGGTGACTGTTCAGAAGGGGCATAACGCGAAACCCGCAGGTCCCCACCAACCCGTTCACGTATCTAAACAGATATTCCCCCACTCAGCGAGACACCCGCTGAGAAGCCAACTCTGGTTATTGGTAGCTCTATTATGAGACACGTGAAATTAGAGACCGAAGCCTCCACAGTCACATGCATTCCGGGGGCCAGAGCGGGCGACGTTGAGGCTCATCTTAAACTGCTGGCTAAAAATAAACGTAAATACAGTAGGATTGTTATTCACGTCGGTGGTAATGATGTTCGTATACGCCAATCAGAATGCACCAAACTTAATGTGGAGTCGGTATGTAGTTATGTTAGTGCTATAGCCAAATTTAAGGAAGAGATTCCACCAATACTTAACTCGATAGCATGTCTGCATGTAAGGGAGGAAACTTATACAAAATGTACACCACCCCAAATTGATCATGTTGTTGATAGTGCTACAGATGCGCTGCGAATAAAATTAGACTCTGTTGCTCCTTTGAAAAAGAAGAAAATAAAACAACATAGATTAGCTCCATGGCATAATGCCCAAACCCGCAAAATAAAGCAAAAGTCGAGACAACTTGAAAGGATATGGCGTTCCACTAAACTTGAAGAATCTCGTTTAATTTGGCATATTACTCTCAATGAATATAAGAAAGCACTGCGTAAAGCGAGAGCAGCTTACTACTCTTCATTAATAGATGAGAATAAGAATAATGCAAGATTTCTTTTCAGCACTGTAGCCAGGCTGACAGAAAGCCACAGCTCGATTGAGCCTTCTATTCCCATAGCACTCAGTAGTAATGATTTTATGTGCTTTTTTAACGATAAAATTGTTACTCTTAGAAACAAAATTAATGACCTCTTGCCTTTGACCAGTATAGTGTTATCAACAGCTCCCGGAAACGTAAGTTCTAATATTACACTAGATAGTAAACTAGAATGCTTTTCAGCCATAAACCTTGAACAATTAAATTCAATGATTCTCTCTTCTAAACCATCAACGTGCATGTTAGACCCAATTCCAACTAAGCTGTTGAAGGAAGTTTTTCATTAATTAGCACTTATTTATTAAATATTATGAATATGTCTTTATTATCAGGCTATGTTCCACAATCATTCAAAGTAGCAGTGATAAAACCGCTTCTTAAAAAGCACAACCTCGATCCAGAGGTTTTAGCCAACTATAGACCTATTTCTAATCTTCCGTTCCTCTCAAAAATTCTTGAGAAAGCGGTCGCAAAACAGTTGTGTGATTACTTAAAAAACAATGATTTATTTGAAGCTTTTCAGTCTGGCTGTAGAACACATCATAGCACAGAGACAGCTCTGGTTAAAGTCACAAATGACATTCTAATAGCCTCTGACAAGGGACGTGTCTCTATTCTTGTTTTGCTCGATCTCAGTGCTGCATTTGATACTATCGACCATGATATCTTATTGCAAAGACTAGAGCACTTAGTTGGCATACAGGGAACTGCTTTAGACTGGTTTAGGTCCTATCTATCTGAACGCTCTCAGTTTGTACGTGTCAATGATGAATCTTCCACGCAAACCAAAGTTAGCCATGGAGTGCCACAGGGCTCAGTGCTCGGACCTATTTTGTTCACATTATATATGCTTCCGTTAGGCAATATTATAAGGAATCATTCTGTAAACTTTCATTGTTATGCGGATGATACTCAACTATATTTATCAATCAAGCCTGATGAAATTAATCATCTAAATAAAATTCAAGACTGCCTTAAGGACTTAAAAACGTGGATGACCTTAAACTTTTTGATGTTAAACACGACCAAAACTGAAGTTATTGTACTTGGCCCGAAGAATCTACGAAACAAATTATCTAAGGATATACTAACTATGGATGGCATTAATTTGGCCTCCTGTGAGACTGTAAGGAATCTTGGTGTTATATTTGATCAGGATTTATCCTTTAACGCCCACATAAAATCAATTTCAAGGACCGCCTACTTCCATCTACGTAACATTGCAAAAATCAGGCATATCTTGCCTCAAAACGATGCAGAGAAACTAGTCCATGCATTTGTTACTTCAAGGCGGATTATTGTAACTCTTTATTATCAGGGTGCTACCAAGAAGTTAGGTCAAGTGGCTTCAGCTGATTCAAAATGCTGCGGCTCGTGTACTAACCAGAGTTAGGAAAAGGGACCACATTACTCCTGTTCTGGCTGCCTTACACTGGCTCCCTATAGAACACAGGATAGAATTTAAAATTCTTCTTCTCGCCTACAAAGCCCTTAATGGGCAGGCGCCATCTTACCTTAAAGAAACTCATTATACCCTTACTGTCCTACTAGGGCATTGCGTTCCAAGAATGCAGGGTGTTGGTTGTTCCTAGAGTCTCTAAAAGTACAATGGGAGCCAGAGCCTTTTCTTATCAAGCTCCACATTTGTGGAATCAGCCTTCCAGTTTGTGTTCGGGCGGCAGACACCCCTATCCGTTTTTTAAGAGTGCGCTTAAGACCTTCCTTTTTGATAAAGCTTATAGTTAGGGCTGATTAGATCCAGCCCCTAGTTTTGCTGATATAGGCTTAGTTTGTCGGGGGACATCTTACTTCTTCCTTCTCTCTGTCTATACCTGTGTACTCTCATGTTCCGATTAACCCAGCTTCCCCAAATGTCTTTCTTTTTGGTGTCTATATACGCCGGGATCCGGAAGTCATGGATGATCCTGCGCTCCTCTGTCCTGGATCGCGAGCCCTGGATCTTGAGTCGTGGCTGTGGTCCTGGATCATAGGTCCTGGATGGATATCCTCGTGGATTCATCTTCCTATTATACACACATGCATTTCCAAACATTTGGACTACCTATGTTGCAAATGTATTATCTTTTCAATTTACACACGGCATCTATTGCACGTCTGTCCGTCCTGGGAGAGGGATCCTCCTCTGTTTCTCTCCCTGAGGTTTCTCCCATTTTTCCCTTTAAACTGTGGGTTTTCTCCGGAAGTTTTTCCTTGTACGATGTGAGGGTCTAAGGACAGAGGGTGTCGTATTGTCATACTGATATTTGTACAAACTGTAAAGTCCACTGAGACAAATGTAACATTTGTGATATTGGGCTATATAAATAAACATTGATTGATGATTGATTATGCTGAAACAATGTCGGACACCGTAATCTTCTCTGGTCCCCTCCCCAATCTGATCAATGATGACATGTATAGCCGCATGTCATCATTTCAGCGCTGGTTGTCTTGGTGGTGCCCAGCAAACAATGTGGGCTTGGTAAATAATTGGACAGCCTTCTGGGGAAAAGCTGGTCTGATTAAGAGAGACGGCATTCATCCTACTTTGGAAGGTGCAGATCTCATTTCAGGGCTTTGTGGACTTAATCCATGACAAACTGGAGTTGAGACCAGGAGGCGGAGTCGCAGTCTTACACGCTTCTCTGCGCTCTCTCCTAGGCAGTCATCCATAGGAATCCCGAACCCAATAAAATACCCAATATTAGCGGTGTGTGTGTCTGCCCAAGGACAAGTTAAGGTAAAACCTAATAGAGGTGTCATACATAATGACCTAATAAAAGTAAATGTAACAACTACTACAGTGCAACAAAACAGGAATATTAAATGTGGTCTCTTAAACATAAGATCTCTAGCATCTAAAGCAATATTGGTAAATGATTTAATATCAGATTATAATATTGATATATGCCTGTCTCACTGAACTTGGTTGAGACATGAAGAATATGTCAGCATAAATGAGGCCACTCCACCCAGCCATATCAATACTCATATTGCCCGAGGCACGGGCCGAGGAGGTGGAGTTTGCAGCAATCTTTGACTCAAGTTTACTTATCAATACTAAACCAAAATTAAATTATACCTCCTTTGAAAGCCTCGTTTTTAGTCTTACGCATCCGACCTGGAAAACTTTGCAGCCAATCTTATTTGTTACAGTTGTACCGTGCACCAGGTCCTTATTCAGAATTCTTATCTGAATTCTCTGAGTTTTTATCAACTTTGGTTCTTAAAACAGATAAAGTAATTATCGTAGGTGACTTTAATATTCATGTTGACGATGATAAAAATAGCCTTACTGTTGCATTTAACTCTATATTAGATTCTGTTGGTTTCTGTCAGAGTGTAAATAAACCAACCCACTGCTATAATCACACTCTCGACCTTGTTCTGACTTATGGTATTGAAATTGAGCAACTATTAGTCGAACCGCATAATCCTGCTTTATCCGACCATTTCTTAGTAACTTTAGAAGTACTGTTACGAGACTACAAAGCATTAGTCAAAAGCTCCTGCAGCAGAAACCTATCTGTTAGTGCTATAGCCAAATGTAAGGAAGAGATTCCACCAATACTTAATTCGATAGCATGTCTGCATGTAAGGGATAAAACTTATACAAAATGTACACCACCCCAAATTGATCATGTTGTTGATAGTGCTACAGATGCGCTGCAAATAAAATTAGACTCTGTTGCTCCTTGAAAAAGAAGAAAATAAAACAACATAGATTAGCTCCATGGCATAATGCCCAAACCCGCACAATAAAGCAAAAGTCGAGACAACTTGAAAGGATATGGCGTTCCACTAAACTTGAAGAATCTCGTTTAATTTGGCATATTACTCTCAATGAATATAAGAAAGCACTGCGTAAAGCGAGAGCAGGCTACTACTCTTCATTAATAGATGAGAATAAGACTAATGCAAGATTTCTTTTCAGCACTGTAGCCAGGCTGACAGAAAGCCACAGCTCGATTGAGCCTTCTATTCCCATAGCACTCAGTAGTAGTATGATTTTATGTGCTTTTTTAACGATAAAATTGGTTACTCTTAGAAACAAAATTAATGACCTCTTGCCTTTGACCAGTATAGTGTTATCAACAGCTCCCGGAAACCTAAGTTCTAATATTACACTAGATAGTAAACTAGAATGCTTTTCAGCCATAAACCTTGAACAATTAAATTCAATGATTCTCTCTTCTAAACCATCAACGTGTATGTTAGACCCAATTCCAACTAAGCTGTTGAAGGAAGTTTTTTCCATTAATTAGCACTTATTTATTAAATATTATGAATATGTCTTTATTATCAGGCTATGTTCCACAATCATTCAAAGTAGCAGTGATAAACCGCTTCTTAAAAAGCACAACCTCGATCCAGAGGTTTTAGCCAACTATAGACCTATTTCTAATCTTCCGTTCCTCTCAAAAATTATTGAGAAAGCGGTCGCAAAACAGCTGATTACTTAAAAAACAATGATTTATTCTGAAGCTTTTCAGTCTGGCTTTAGAACACATCCTAGCACAGAGACAGCTCTGGTTAAAGTCACAAATGACATTCTAATAGCCTCTGACAAGGGACGTGTCTCTATTCTTGTTTTGCTCGATCTCAGTGCTGCATTTGATACTATCGACCATGATATCTATTGCAAAGACTAGAGCACTTAGTTGGCATACAGGGAACTGCTTTAGACTGGTTTAGGTCCTATCTATCTGAACGCTCTCAGTTTGTACGTGTCAATGATGAATCTTCCACGCAAACCAAAGTTAGCCATGGAGTGCCACAGGGCTCAGTGCTCGGACCTATTTTGTTCACATTATATATGCTTCCGTTAGGCAATATTATAAGGAATCATTCTGTAAACTTTCATTGTTATGCGGATGATACTCAACTATATTTATCAATCAAGCCTGATGAAATTAATCATCTAAATACAATTCAAGACTGCCTTAAGGACTTAAAAACGTGGATGACCTTAAACTTTTTGATGTTAAACACGACCAAAACTGAAGTTATTGTACTTGGCCCAAAGAATCTACGAAACAAATTATCTAAGGATATACTAACTATGGATGGCATTAATTTGGCCTCCAGTGAGACTGTAAGGAATCTTGGTGTTATATTTGATCAGGATTTATCCTTTAACGCCCACATAAAATCAATTTCAAGGACCGCCTACTTCCATCTACGTAACATCGCAAAAATCAGGCATATCTTGCCTCAAAACGATGCAGAGAAACTAGTCCATGCATTTGTTACTTCAAGGCTGGATTATTGTAACTCTTTATTATCAGGGTGTACCAAGAAGTCAGTCAAGTGGCTTCAGCTGATTCAAAATGCTGCAGCTCGTGTACTAACCAGAGTTAGGAAAAGGGACCACATTACTCCTGTTCTGGCTGCCTTACACTGGCTCCCTATAGAACACAGGATAGAATTTAACATTCTTCTTCTCGCCTACAAAGCCCTTAATGGGCAGGCGCCATCTTACCTTAAAGAACTCATTATACCCTACTGTCCTACTAGGGCATTGCGTTCCAAGAATGCAGGGTTGTTGGTTGTTCCTAGAGTCTCTAAAAGTACAATGGGAGCCAGAGCCTTTTCTTATCAAGCTCCACATTTGTGGAATCAGCTTCCAGTTTGTGTTCGGGCGGCAGACACCCTATCCGTTTTTAAGAGTGCGCTTAAGACCTTCCTTTTTGATAAAGCTTATAGTTAGGGCTGATTAGATTCAGCCCCTAGTTTTGCTGATATAGGCTTAGTTTGTCGGGGGACATCTTACTTCTTCCTTCTCTCTGTCTATACCTGTGTACTCTCATGTTCCGATTAACCCAGCTTCCCCAAATGTCTTTCTTTTTGGTGTCTGTATACGCCGGGATCCGGAGTCATGGATGATCCTGCGGTCCTCTGTCCTGGATCGCGAGCCCTGGATCTTGAGTCGTGGCTGTGGTCCTGGATCATAGGTCCTGGATGGATATCCTCGTGGATTCATCTTCCTATTATACACACATGCATTTCCAAACATTTGGACTACCTATGTTGCAAATGTATTATCTTTTCAATTTACACACGGCATCTATTGCACGTCTGTCCGTCCTGGGAGAGGGATCCCTCCTCTGTTGCTCTCCCTGAGGTTTCTCCCATGTTCACTTTAAACTGTGGGTTTTCTTCGGAAGTTTTTCCTTATACGATGTGAGGGTCTAAGGACAGAGGGTCTAAGGACAGAGGGTGTCGTATTGTCATACTGATATGTTGTACAAACTGTAAAGTCCACTGAGACAAATGTAACATTTGTGATATTGGGCTATAAATAAACATTGATTGATTGATTGATTGATTGATTGATCTGTGGGAGTATTTGCAAATGATCTGAGCGATCACTGTGTTGTAGCCACAATTAGGGACACTAAGGTCCAAAAGGTTAAACCTCGCATTATCATTAAGAGAGACAAAAAACATTTTGTGGAGCAGGGTTTTGTGCATGATCTGTTTGGGTTTGATTGGGGTAAAATCGATCTGTGTGTTGATGTGGAAACCGCATGGTCTTATTTGTATCTTGGTTTTATGGAGATCATTGATAGACATGCACCCCTGCGTACATTTAGAGTAAAGGGACGAGACAATCCTTGGTTTTCTGCTAATCTGTCCAGTCTCCTGCATGAGAGAAACAAGGCCTGGGCAAAGGCTAGGAGATCAGGCTCAGAGGTAGAGTGGCTGCGTTTTAGGAATAGCTTCACTTCACATGTTCAAAAGTGCTAAATCAAAGTACTATCTGTCAGTTTCCACAAAGAATCTGAATAATCCTGGAACATTTTGGAAAGCCATTAAATCGTTATCCACCGGCGATATCCGTAATGAGCTACCTCCGTGCATTACGGGACGGGTGGCGCAGTGGTCTGTGCATCTGATCATCAGATTAAGGGGGGTGCTGGGGAACTCCAGTTCGAAACCCGCTCCTGCCGCCACTGCGTCAGGCCGTTGTGTCCTTGGGCAAGACACTTCACCCGGATTTGCTCCTGTGGGTATTGTCCACAGTACATGTATGATACTAATGTGTACTTGTAAAAGCGCCTCGATGACTTCGAGGCGTGAAGATGGACGGTGTGGCGCAGTGCGCTGTGCAATGATCATCAGATCAAGGGGTGAAACCCGCCGCTGCTGCGTCTGTAAAGCCGTTGTGTCCTTGGGCAAGACACTTCACCTGAACTTGCTCCTGTGGGTATTGTCCACAGTACATGACCATTGCATGTATGATATGTGTAATGTGTATTTGTAAAGCGCTTTGAGCATCTGGAAAAGCGTTATAATAAATGTAAGGAATTATTATTATTATTATTACCACAGCATCTGGCTCTATATCGGACAGGGCTACTATGCTAAATTGCTTTAATGAGCATTTTGTGTCCTGTGGTTCTCTATTTGATTCTGTCACTAACTCTGCTTCTGTGAACACTACAGTCGGTGACTCTGAAAAACGTGTGTTGGAAAACCCTTTCAGTTTTACTCCTTTTACTGTTGATGTTGTTCGTGAAGCTTTAACCAAGTCAGATCCTAAGAAACCGGCCGGCCCGGACAACGTAGAACCTTTCTTTTTAAAGATAGCTGCAGATTTTATTGCTCCTCCTCTCACTACTCTTTTTAACCTCTCCCTCAGCACGAACACAATTCCAAAAGTATGGAAGTCAGCGTATGTCCTGCCTTCGCTAAAAGGAGGGGAGGCCACCTTATTAAATAACTATAGGCCAATCTCTAAGTTGTCAGTTCTGGCCAAGGTTCTTGAACGCCTAGTGAGTGAACAGGTAAAGGAGTTTTTATGTAACAATGACATCCTGTCTAAACATCAGTCAGGCTTCAGAAAACAACATAGCACCATCACTGCCACAATGAAAGTGGTGAATGATGTGGAGAGTATTTTAGACAATAAGCAGAGTTGTGCAGCTCTATTTATTGACCTATCCAAAGCGTTTGATACCGTCGATCATCACATCTTAAAGCAGAGGCTAGCCAGTGGTTTGTGGTTTGTGAACTACCTCTCTGAAAGGTCCCAATGTGTTCACTTTGATGGGCTGTCTTCTGAGTGGTTAAACATTGCTAATGGTGTTCCCCAAGGTTCTGTTTTAGGTCCACTTTTATTCTCCATATCAACAGTTTAGGTGAAAATGTGGATGAAGCTACTTTACATTTGTATGCGGATGATACCGTGATGTACTGTGCAGGTCCCTCCATTCAGGAGGCTGGTGTTAAATTACAGGCTGTTTTTAACATTATTCAGACTCAGCTCTCTGAACTAAAGCTTCTTTTAAATGTTGAGAAAACCAAGGTAATGCTCTTTTCTAAAGCTAAACGACTACAGAGCCTGTTTTAGATATTGTAACTACGCAAGGAATAAAACTTGAAGTGGTTACCTGTTACAAATACCTGGGTATCTGGCTTGATGATTGTCTCACTTTTAAACTTCAGGTCAATAACCTGCTTAAAAAGCTGAGGGTTAGGCTAGGTTTCTTCTACAGGAACAAGTCCTGTTTCTCGCTTGAGGCCAGGAAAAGGCTCTGTGACCTTTGACCTGTGCTGGACTCTGGTGATCTGGTCTATATGAATGCACCTGCTGCCCATTGCCTGAACAAGTTAGATGCTGCGTATCACAGCGCACTGAGATTTGTCACTAACTGTAAAGCACTTACTCATCACTGTACCCTGTATGCAAGGGCTGGTCTGCTTTCACTAACTGCACGGAGGCTCAGTCACTGGTACACGTTCATCTATAAAGCTTTGTTGGGTAAACTCCCGTATTATATCTGCTCTCTGATCACACAGAGAGTTGCAAGCAGCTATTGTCTGAGATGGCATGATGTAGTATTGTTAGATGTGCCAAGAGCAAGGACTGTCTTAGGTAAGACAGCTTTTATGTGCAGCTCCACTTGCTTGGAACAATCTTCAGCGAGAATTGAAACTGAGCGATCTCATTCCTCTGCATGTTTTTAAAGCTAGGCTAAATGAAATGCTCGTTGATACTATGGGCACTTGTAAATGTCTATAACTATGTAAATGTATCCTGTAAATATAATGTATGATGTCCTTTATTGTTTTATGTTTCATGTGTGTGACGACCCCCTCCACACCACGTGGGGTGCTGTCTGTTTGTGTGTGTGGTTTGTGGGTGTTCGCAGGTTCAGGTGCTGATGAGCCGGTGGGCGGACGCCTACCTGATGAGCTACACCTGGTGAAGCGGGATAAAGGAGGAGCCCAGCCGGTTGCGTGGCTCTCACTCCTCTGGGCACTCTCTCTGCGCCAGCTTCAGGGACTTGTTGCTCGTGTCCATTTAGTTGTTGTGTTTAAACAAATAAAACTATATATTCTTACCTCTCGTCTCGCCTCCCTGCTTTATGTTACAGCCCACGGGTTGTAACAATAGAACCTATATGCTGCAGGTCTCCCTTGAAAAAGAGATCTATGATCTCAATGGGACCAATCTGGTTAAATAAAGGTTTGAAATGAAATACTCAGCCTGGTTGTTGGCCCGGAAAGAACCTCCATTTTGGAGAGCCAGAAAAACTGTGAAAAAGTACCCGCTAGCCGGAACTACGCCAAGTGGAAACGCAACCAAAAACGGGCCGGGCACGGCACGCTTAAACCGCACTCCGCGCTGTAGTGGAAATACTTTAACTGTTGTTATAAAGTCTGTCAGTACTCCTGGATGTCTCCTCACCTCCAGGGTCCTGCTCTGGGGGGGTCAGGGGGTCCCTGAAGGACTCGCTCTCCCCTCCGGTCCTCAGAGGATCCTCCTCCTGAGAGTGGAAAAACACCGAGCTGGCCGACTCCACGGAGCGCATCATGGAGTATCTCCTCCTCTTATCCTGGACAGACGTTACAGACACAAGATTAAAAAGATTCTTCACTCCTAAGGAAAGTCTCCCAAAAAAAGTCTCTCTCTCCGGAGACACATGAGATTCTATAGAAGTCTATGACAAAGTGTTCCTACTCACAGATTTGGGGTTGTTGTGGTATCTGGTGGCGTCACAGACCACGCTGTACCCGATCAGACTGTCTCCAGGAAACAGGAAGTTGTTCCCCACCGGCGACAGCAGAACCTCTTTAGTCTCCGGAAACAGCCACTCGATGGAGATATCAGTGAGGACCGGACACATGGTCTTCTTCAGGGACCTTATCATCTGTGGACAGAGGTGGGAAGTAACTACGTGCTTTTACTTAAGTACAATTTGTAGCTACTTGTACTTTACTTGAGTATTTCCATGCTACTGTGTACTTCTACTCCTCTACAGTTCAGAGGTACATGGTGTACTTCTACTACAGTTCAGAGGTACATGGTGTACTTCTATTCCTCTACAGTTCAGAGGTACATGGTGTACTTCTACTCACTACAGTTCAGAGGTACATGGTGTACTTCTACTCCACTACAGTTCAGAGGTAGATGGTGTACTTCTACTCCACTACAGTTCAGAGGTACATGGTGTACTTCTACTGCACTACAGTTCAGAGGTAGATGGTTGTACTTCTACTCACTACAGTTCAGAGGTACATGGTGTACTTCTACTCCACTACAGTTCAGAGGTAGATGGTGTACTTCTACTCCACTACAGTTCAGAGGTACATGGTGTACTTCTACTCCACTACAGTTCAGAGGTAGATGGTGTACTTCTACTCCACTACAGTTCAGAGGTACATGGTGTACTTCTACTGCACTACAGTTCAGAGGTAGATGGTGTACTTCTACTCACTACAGTTCAGAGGTACATGGTGTACTTCTACTCCACTACAGTTCAGAGGTAGATGGTGTACTTCTACTCCACTACAGTTCAGAGGTACATGGTTTACTTCGACTCACTACAGTTCAGAGGTACATGGTGTACTTCTACTCCACTACAGTTCAGAGGTACATGGTTTACTTCGACTCACTACAGTTCAGAGGTACATGGTGTACTTCTATTCCACTACATGTATTTAATCCCTTTAGTTACTTCACAGATCTGGATGAATGATGTGAAATCTAATCAAGTGTTGAATCAGACTTTAGTTCCACCTGGAGTAAATCCACCAGCTACCCTGCAGTATACAAAGTACTTCAAACTAGCTGCACCTTCACCAGCTTTGAGAACACTTTCATGATCAATCATTATAAAACATATCATATATATTATTCTGAAATGGACCAATCTGCACAATGAATACTTTTACTGTCGCTACTTTCACTATATTTTGATGAGAATACTTTTCTACTTTCACTTGAGGAACATTTTGAATGCAGGACTTTTACTGTAACAGAGTATTCCTACACTCTGGTACTTCTACTTTTACTCAAGTACAAGATCTGAGTACTTCTACTTTTACTCAAGTACAAGATCTGAGTACTTCTACTTTTACTCAAGTACAAGATCTGAGTACTTCTACTTTTACTCAAGCACCAGATCTGAGTACTTCTACTTTTACTCAAGTACAAGACCTGAGTACTTCTACTTTAACTAAAGTACAAGATCTGAGTACTTCTACTTTTACTGAAGTACAAGATCTGAGTACTTCTACTTTTACTCAAGTACAAGACCTGAGTACTTCTACTTTTACTCAAGTACAACATCTGAGTACTTCTACTTTTACTCAAGTACAAGATCTGAGTACTTCTACTTTTACTCAAGTACAAGATCTGAGTACTTCTACTTTTACTCAAGTACAAGATCTGAGTACTTCTACTTTTACTCAAGAACAAGATCTGAGCACTTCTACTTTTACTTAAGTACAAGATCTGAGTACTTCTACTTTTACTCAAGAACAAGATCTGAGTACTTCTACTTTTACTCAAGAACAAGATCTGATACCTTGGGCTGCAGCCTCTCTCCCTCAGACAGGAACTCTGCGGTTCCTCTGGACACGGAGGCCAGGCCGAGAACCAGCCGCCTGCAGGCCGTCTGCCCGAGGCCGAACGTGAAGCACCTGCAGAGAGACAGCATTAATCAAAGGAAGTTGTTGACGATGCCATCTTAGGGTAGGAATACCTTGAACATAGTTTACCACATGATGAAGGAATAAATACACACACACCGTCGGCGTTGCTTCAACCGGAAGTGACACGTTTTATTGCGCATGTCCATTTTATCACGGCAATACAGGAAGTGACTTTTAGTATAAGGGTATAAAATAAACAGATTCATATCTTATAATTCAACACCCCCACTTACTCTTATACTGCACAACTTCTCAACATAAATTCAATGTAAACACCTTGTACACTTGCACAATACCACAGTGTTTTTAAACTTCTGGGGTTATTTACATTCCAAACAAATACTTTACATATTTCTCACTTTTGACCTTTGTTACAGGTTTGAATGAAAATAGACATTTTAGTGAAAATATCAGTAGGGCAATAGTCAAAGGTATTCTGCTTTAATAGCACTTTTTATTTGTCTTCTATGCACATACAGTGGAACATACAGTGGGGCAAAAAAGTATTTAGTCAGCCACCAATTGTGCAAGTTCTCCCACTTAAAAAGATGAGAGGCCTGTAATTTTCATCCTAGGTACACTTCAACTATGAGAGACAGGATGGGGGGAAAGAATCCAGGAAATCACATTGTAGGATTTTTAATGAATGAATTGGTAAATTCCTCTGTAAAATAAGTATTTGGTCACCTACAAACAAACAAGATGTCTGGCTCTCACAGACCTGTAACTTCTTCTTTAAGAGCCTCCTCTGTCCTCCACTCGTTAACTGTATTAATGGCACCTGTTTGAACTCGTTATCAGTATAAAAGACACCTGTCCACAACCTCAAACAGTCACACTCCAAACTCCACTATGGCCAAGACCAAAGAGCTGTCAAAGGACACCAGAAACTAAATGGTAGACCTGCACCAGGCTGGGAAGACTGAATCTGCAATAGGTAAGCAGCTTGGTGTGAAGAAATCAACTGTGGGAGCAATTATTAGAAAATGGAAGACATACAAGACCCCTGATAATCTCCCTCGATCTGGGGCTCCACGCAAGATCTCACCCCGTGGGGTCAGAATGATCACAAGAACGGTGAGCAAAGATCCCAGAACCACACGGGGGGACCTAGTCAATGACCTGCAGAGAGCTGGGACCAAAGTAACAAAGGCTACCATCAGTAACACACTACGCCGCCAGGGACTCAAATCCTGCAGTGCCAGACATGTCCCCTTGCTTAAGCCAGTACATGTCCAGGCCCGTCTGAAGTCTGCTAGAGAGCATTTAGATGATCCAGAAGAGGATTGGGAGAATGTCATATGGTCAGATGAAACCAAAATAGAACTTTCTGGTAAAAACTCAACTAGACGTGTTTGGAGGAGAAAGAATGCTGAGTTGCATCCAAAGAACACCTACTGTGAAACATGGGGGTGGAAACATCGTGCTTTGGGGCTGTGTCTCTGCAAAGGGACCAGGACCACTGATCCGTGTAAAGGAAAGAATGAATGGGGCCATGTATCGTGAGATTTTGAGTGACAACCTCCTTCCATCAGCAAGGGCATTGAAGATGAAACGTGGCTGGGTCTTTCAGCATGACAATGATCCCAAACACACCGCCCGGGCAACGAAGGAGTGGCTTCGTAAGAAGCATTTCAAGGTCCTGGAGTGGCCTAGCCAGTCTCCAGATCTCAACCCCATAGAAAATCTTTGGAGGGAGTTGAAAGTCTGTGTTGCCCAGCGACAGCCCCAAAACATCACTGCTCTAGAGGAGATCTGCATGGAGGAATGGGCCAACATACCAGCAACAGTGTGTGAACACCTTGTGAAGACTTACAGAAAACCTTTGACCTCTGTCATTGCCAACAAAGGGTATATAACAAAGTATTGAGATGAACTTTTGTTATTGACCAAATACTTATTTTCCACCATCAAATAAGCAAATAAATTCTTTAAAAATCAGACAATGTGATTTCCTGGATTCTTTCCCCCCATCCTGTCTCTCATAGTTGAAGTGTACCTAGGATGAAAATTACAGGCCTCTCATCTCTTTAAGTGGGAGAACTTGCACAATTGGTGGCTGACTAAATACTTTTTTGCCCCACTGTATTTAAATGTATGTTCCTGTAGACCAGCGGTTTTCAACCTTTTTACCTTAGGGCCCACTTAAGAATCTAAAATGTTCGCGGCCCACATTCAACTATAAGCAATACGGAGGCTAAATAAAGTTCTGATTGGTCGATTCAGAACATGTGACATGTTGTTAATCCAGTAGAACAGACCGTTGTCAAGGACTGTAATGACCGTTGCCAAGGACTGTAATGACCGTTGCTAAGCACTGTAATGACCGTTGCTAAGGACTGTAATGACCGCTGTCAAGGACTGTAATGAACGTTGCTAAGGACTGTAATGACCGTTGCTAAGTACTGTAATTACCGCTGTCAAGGACTGTAATGAACGTTGCTAAGGACTGTAATGACCGTTGCTAAGCACTGTAATGACCGTTGCTAAGGACTGTAATGACCGCTGTCAAGGACTGTAATGACCGTTGCTAAGGACTGCAATGACCATTGCTAAGGACTGTAATGACCGTTGCCAAGGACTGTAATGACCGTTGCCAAGGACTGTAATGACCGTTGCCAAGGACTGTAATGACCGTTGCCAAGGACTGTAATGAACGTTGCTAAGGACTGTAATGACTGCTGTCAATGACTGTAATGACCGTTGCCAAGGACTGTAATGACCGCTGTCAAGGACTGTAATGACCGTTGCCAAGGACTGTAATGACCGTTGCTAAGGACTGTAATGACCGTTGCTAAGGACTGTAATGACCGTTGCTAAGGACTGTAATGACCGTTGCTAAGGACTGTAATGACCGTTGCTAAGGACTGTAATGACCGCTGTCAAGGACTGTAATGACCGCTGTCAAGGACTGTAATGACCGCTGTCAAGGACTGCAATGACCGTAGCCAAGGACTGCAATGACCGTAGCTAAGGACTGTAATGACCGTTGCCAAGGACTGTAATGATGTTGCTAAGGACTGTAATGACCGTTGCCAAGGACTGTAATGACCGTTGCCAAGGACTGTAATGACCGTTGCCAAGGACTGTAATGATGTTGCTAAGGACTGTAATGACCGTTGCCAAGGACTGTAATGACCGTTGCTAAGGACTGTAATGAACGTTGCTAAGGACTGTAATGACTGCTGTCAATGACTGTAATGACCGTTGCCAAGGACTGTAATGACCGCTGTCAAGGACTGTAATGACCGTTGCCAAGGATTGTAATGACCGTTGCTAAGGACTGTAATGACCGTTGCTAAGGACTGTAATGACCGCTGTCAAGGACTGTAATGACCGTAGCCAAGGACTGCAATGACCGTTGCTAAGGACTGTAATGACCGTTGCCAAGGACTGTCATGACCGTTGCCAAGGACTGTAATGATGTTGCTAAGGACTGTAATGACCGTTGCTAAGGACTGTAATGATGTTGCTAAGGAGGATCAAGAAAGAGAAAGGAAAGGAGGTTCGAATAAAAAAAATCATAATAATTAAATGTTTCCACACAAATCATAATGTTTTGCAAATTATTTGGCGGCCCACTTGCAATGCCCACAGGTTGGGAACCGCTGCTTTCTTTTAAATGTCTCTTTTTATTTTACTGCTCATAATCGTCTGCACTATTTCTCTGTATGATTTTAAAGCAATTATACATTTATCTTTTTATTTGGATTGAATTTGGAGAATGTTATCAGTATTCTTAAGATGTAATCATTGTTTTTAACATTATTTATTGACTAATCCTGCTCGTGATTAAAGTCTTTCAAAGGCTTATATTTGTGTCTGATTATATGTATTAGTCTGTGTTTCTGCTCGTTAAAACACTTTGTGCTGCAGGTTTGTATGAAAGGTTAGATATACTTCATTAATCACAAATTGGGAAATGTTGTTGTTTCAGCAGCATGTCAAACAAGTATTGGCCATGTGCAGAGGTGCTTTATAAAGTGAAGCTGAGTTTCTGAATGCTGGTTGGATGCACTGAAACTATTTCCATGCATACATTTGGTTTCCTGATCACACGTCTATATGGTTTATAGACGTGTTTGTGCTCAGAGACAATGCAGAGTAAAGAGTACATTAATGAATGTCTTGTAATATAACCAGATGCCACAAAAAGATATCAATACCAATATATGTGGAGAACATTTGTTTCCACAGATAACATCTAAAAGCTTTATTTCTTCTCCTCCTCCTCTGAGCTCCCAGAATGCCTTGCAGTGTCGCTCTAATGTCCGTGGGTTAAAGGGAAATGTCACCTTGCATAATAAATAATAATCCCTCATGTAATGACTCAGGAAGTGAGCTCTGAGTCCCTAATGCAATCATCCATCAGAAAGAGGGGGGCTCAATTACCTCCAGAGACCGAGCTGCAGAATAAAATCATTTCTCTTTGTGTTACTCCTTTGCTCTGAAAGCTTCCGGATGAATGCTCTGATCCTGCTGATCCTTCAGAGCTCTGCATCTCATTAGAAAGACGGGCCTGGATCCTCTGATATCTGCAGGATCAGCTGTTCACGTTGTTAAAGGTTTCACAGAGAGGCTCTCTGTCCGTCTCCTGACCCTGATGCACCCCTCACTCTGGGACAGGGTCTGGACTCATTGATCTGGTTTAAATAACTTGGGCAATTTTTAACCTTTAGCAGTTTCAGCAATCTCCTTAAAATAACATAAAACAGTTTTTCCTATCACATATTAATCACTGCAGTAATTATACAATGGAAGGCTCTCTCTGATTGGCTTAGGTTAAATCCAGGTGGTTTTTTTTTCTTTTGGACGGGCAGTCTATCGCTGCATAAGGACGGTGGTGGCGAAGTCTATAGGGACTTGGCTTAGCAACTGGAAGGTCACCAGTTCAAATCCCGGAAAGACCAAGTGCTACTGAGGTGTCCATGAGCAAGGCAGCGTTCCCTACTCTGCTCCCCTGGCGCCGTACATAATGGCAGCCCACTGGCTCAAGGGACTTGGACTGGGAGCCGTAGGTTTGCCGGTTCAAGCCCCCGAACAGACCTAAATATGGAGTGTGGACTGCTACTTGGAGAGGTCCCAGTTCACCTCCTGCCCTGCCATGGTGCCCTTGAGCAAGGCAATAGGGGAGCTTTAAGGGACATCTACATATCGACTATACCCCTCTAATATACCCCCCCCCCTCAGTACCTGAGGGAGCGGGCCTGGCTCCGGATCAGCTCGATGACGGCCCCCGTGTTGCGGACCGCTCCATCAGTGATAAGGAACAGGAGGCGGGGGTGTCCTCTGAAGGAGGGCTGACGGAGGATCCAGATCAGGGGGTTCAGGACGTTGGTTCCTCCCATGTCACCCCGGAGCCTCCGGACGTATTCAGAGGCCTGGACCAGGTTCTCCTGAGGGGGGGAGGCATGTAGAGGGATATTAAACTGGTGTTGTGAAAACACTGAGTGTCCTCCTCCAACATGAGAGTAGCATGCTAACAAAGGCATCAACTGTAGCTGAGAACATGACAGGATGTGTGATTACCTAGAAGAGCATCAGGACTGTTTGAGGCAGATGATAGCTATGTGATTAACATGATGATTCAGCCTCTATGGAGAGAGACATCAAGCATGCTCATTTCTGACATGGAGCTAATCTGAAGTAAACATTGAATACTGCTTTCTATTCCTCCATCTTGTGACTGTGTAACTCCCTCTCTTGGATATCAGCATGTGAAGGACACTGTTCAGGAACTAGTCTCTGTATGTGATGACTCCTTCCATTCTGGAGAGGATCACAGATACATGGATCCTGAGACTGAAGCTCGAGCCGGGGACCAGGGAGAGTTTAATAACAACAACTGGCTTATCTTCTGGAAGTACTGTATCGACCCGAATGTAATACTGGACCTGGATGGGTTCAGGTTTACCTCCTCGTAGCTCTGGCTGGTCGGGAACAGGGGCTTGAAGGTGGACCCAAAGCCGATGATGTTGAAGAGGCAGCCGGGCAGCAGACTCTTCAGGATCAGAACCATGGCGTCCTGCACACGCACACACACACTTCAGATATACAACATGTCTGCTAGAGGTATCAGCTGTTCTGTCTCTGTAAGGCCGGGAGGTTTGATATATCAGACGATGTGAGTGCTGCAGCTTCCTCAGGTTTCACTGTGGGTTCCCCCCCTTTACATCCAATTTAAGGAATTTCAAACTCCAATTCCCTTGAAATTCGAGGCAGAGTTTTAGACAAGGATCGAGGGTTGATTAACTTTGATAATCAGAAGCTTTACAGAAACTCATCCAGTAAGAAATATCAAAAGCATTGATGTTCCTGCACTAAAGCGAAACTCAATGTTCTGCGTCTCATTCAAGAACCTTTAAATGCTTGGTTTTCCCCGTATCTTCTATGATGCATGGGAACCCTGTGATTGAGTAGTTTTAAATATAGATATGGAACATAATGTCCCCAGCCTCTCATTATCGTTAATAACCGGTCAGCATTTATAAAGAGACGTCACTGTCAGGGTTTGAATGCATGTTTTGTTCCATTAGTTAAAGTGGAGTCAGACCTCTGAGACGATTCTAAGACGTCTCTTTAAAAGTTTCTTCCATCAGTTGAAACTCACTTTGTTCAGGAACAGAAATACATCTTGAATTTTACATTATTTCTGTCCTGCAGTCAGTTGCTTGGCAACAGGACAAGTTATTTTTAAGCTAAGACATAAACACAGTTGTTAGGTCGAAGATATCTGGAGACAATTAACATAATAATCTCTTTTTATGTCTTTTCAAGCATTGTTATGCAGACCTGAGCTCACCAGCCGATATCTGTCTTTGTGAAGCACTTTGGTGCTTTTTCAAGTCCCAGAATTCTCGCTCCTTTCTGTAAATCTCCAAATTAAGATTCTCTTCCGAAAATGTCAACAATTTTTTTAAATTTCAAAATTCCTAAATTTACCCTAAATCGCCCAAATTCTTGCTTTTTTCTGATAATCTCACATTTCTGACTTCTTTGTGAATCTCAACGTTCTCAGTTTTTCCTGTAAATCCAACCCAGTCTCACAAAAAAACGTGTAATAACTACACCATAGTTGTGTGGGCCTATATGATATGTCAATAAACCTTAGAAAATCTTGAAATCTTGAAAGGGATGTGCAAAATAGTCATTATATACAGTGTTTAATGAACTATTAGTAGAGAATAACGAGTAATGAATATACTTTATAGGGATCCTATTAATATCTAATAATAAAAATAATGAAATTCAATAACATGCTTTAACCACTAGGTGTCCCTTTATATCAGCTGTGCACCTTTATGGTGTAAATACAGCCTATCTACCAATTGGATCAAATATAAAAGTCAGCCGAATTAGTGTTGATACTGGAATCTACCAGAGGCGAACCGTCAGGGCCTTCAAGGTATCCAGAGAACAGCCTGCACTCAGATAAAACAAACAAAACATTGATTTAATTATATAAATCAAATGTAATGAAATGAATAAATGAGAATGGTATCCGTGTTGTTGATCTGTAATATCACAGTGTTACGTTGATTTGTTTGTCCTTCTCGGACCATGCACTACGCATTGAGTGGTGTTGTGTTCGAAAAGAAAGCAACCAATCAGATCTTGTTCTGGGTCTCTGGGTAGAATATCCTTCACCAAGGTATTCTACATCCTTGATCGAAGGCCCTGGCCGTTGCACTGAATGAGAGCGTAGGTTTGGACTGACAGTTTGATCAACCAATCAGATATTGATTTGGAGCCAATGGGCGTGTTCTTTCAGAGTTCCCCTAGGCTCCAGGTACTCCTGTTAACTAGCTCGAGACAGAGGATCTAGATCAGTGGTCGCCAACAGGTCGATCGCCGCTGGAGTGTAGTGCGGGTAGATCGCGGACCGTTAAAAAAAAAAGTAACAAAAGAAATAAAAATAAAATAAAAATAATAATGTTTGAAAAATACGTTTTTAGATGTAAACCTATCATCCACCACCCCGTTAGCAGGTGCCACTTGATCAATCAATCAATCAATCAATCAATCAATCAATCAATCAAATCAATCAATGTTTATTTATAGCCCAATATCACAAATGTTACATTTGTCTCAGTGGACTTCACAGTTTGTACAAAATATCAGTATGACAATACGACACCCTCTGTCCTTAGACCCTCTGTCCCTAGACCCTCTGTCCTTAGACCCTCTGTCCTTAGACCCTCACATCGTACAAGGAAAAACTTCCGAAGAAAACCCACAGTTTAAAGGGAACATGGAGAAACCTCAGGGAGAGCAACAGAGGAGGGATCCCTCTCCCAGGACGGACAGACGTGCAATAGATGCCATGTGTAAATTGAAAAGATAATACATTTGCAACATAGGTAGTCCAAATGTTTGGAAATGCATGTGTGTATAATAGGAAGATGAATCCACGAGGATATCCATCCAGGACCTATGATCCAGGACCACAGCCACGACTCAAGATCCAGGGCTCGCGATCCAGGACAGAGGAGCGCAGGATCATCCATGACTCCAGATCCCGGCGTATATAGACACCAAAAAGAAAGACATTTGGGGAAGCTGGGTTAATGGGAACATGAGAGTACACAGGTATAGACAGAGAGAAGGAAGAAGTAAGATGTCCCCCGACAAACTAAGCCTATATCGGCAAAACTAGGGGCTGAATCTAATCAGCCCTAACTATAAGCTTTATCAAAAAGGAAGGTCTTAAGCACACTCTTAAAAACGGATAGGGTGTCTGCCGCCCGAACAAAAACTGGAAGCTGATTCCACAAATGTGGAGCTTGATAAGAAAAGGCTCTGGCTCCCATTGTACTTTTAGAGACTCTAGGAACAACCAACAACCCTGCATTCTTGGAACGCAATGCCCTAGTAGGACAGTAGGGTATAATGAGTTATTTAAGGTAAGATGGCGCCTGCCCATTAAGGGCTTTGTAGGCGAGAAGAAGAATTTAAAATTCTATCCTGTGTTCTATAGGGAGCCAGTGTAAGGCAGCCAGAACAGGAGTAATGTGGTCCCTTTTCCTAACTCTGGTTAGTACACGAGCTGCAGCATTTTGAATCAGCTGAAGCCACTTGACTGACTTCTTGGTACACCCTGATAATAAAGAGTTACAATAATCCAGTAACAAATGCATGGACTAGTTTCTCTGCATCGTTTTGAGGCAAGATATGCCTGATTTTTGCAATGTTACGTAGATGGAAGTAGGCGGTCCTTGAAATTGATTTTATGTGGGCGTTAAAGGATAAATCCTGATCAAATATAACACCAAGATTCCTTACAGTCTCACTGGAGGCCAAATTAATGCCATCCATAGTTAGTATATCCTTAGATAATTTGTTTCGTAGATTCTTCGGGCCAAGTACAATAACTTTTGCCAAGTACAATAACTTTTGGTCGTGTTTAACATCAAAAAGTTTAAAGTCATCCACGTTTTTAAGTCCTTGAGGCGGTCTTGAATTGTATTTAGATGATTAATTTCATCAGGCTTGATTGATAAATATAGTTGAGTATCATCCGCATAACAATGAAAATGTACAGAATGATTCCTTAAAATATTGCCTAACGGAAGCATATATAATGTGAACAAAATAGGTCCGAGCACTGAGCCCTGTGGCACTCCATGGCTAACTTTGGTTTGCGTGGAAGATGAATCATTGACACGTACAAACTGAGAGCGTTCAGATAGATAGGACCTAAACCAGTCTAAAGCAGTTCCCTGTATGCCAACTAAGTGCTCTAGTCTTTGCAATAAGATATCATGGTCGATAGTATCAAATGCAGCACTGAGATCGAGCAAAACAAGAATAGAGACACGTCCCTTGTCAGAGGCTATTAGAATGTCATTTGTGACTTTAACCAGAGCTGTCTCTGTGCTATGATGTGTTCTAAAGCCAGACTGAAAAGCTTCAAATAAATCATTGTTTTTTAAGTAATCACACAACTGTTTTGCGACCGCTTTCTCAATAATTTTTGAGAGGAACGGAAGATTAGAAATAGGTCTATAATTGGCTAAAACCTCTGGATCGAGGTTGTGCTTTTTAAGAAGCGGTTTTATCACTGCTACTTTGAATGATTGTGGAACATATCCTGATAATAAAGACATATTCATAATATTTAATAAAGAAGTGCTAATTAATGGAAAAACTTCCTTCAACAGCTTAGTTGGAATTGGGTCTAACATACACGTTGATGGTTTAGAAGAGAGAATCATTGAATTTAATTGGTCAAGGTTTATGGCTGAAAAGCATTCTAGTTTACTATCTAGTGTAATATTAGAACTTACGTTTCCGGGAGCTGTTGATAACACTATACTGGTCAAAGACAAGAGGTCATTCATTTTGTTTCTAAGAGTAACAATTTTATCGTTAAAAAAGCACATAAAATCATTACTACTTAGTGCTATGGGAATAGAAGGCTCAATCGAGCTGTGGCTTTCTGTCAGCCTGGCTACAGTGCTGAAAAGAAATCTTGCATTATTCTTATTCTCATCTATTAATGAAGAGTAGTAGGCTGCTCTCGCTTTACGCAGTGCTTTCTTATATTCATTGAGAGTAATATGCCAAATTAAACGAGATTCTTCAAGTTTAGTGGAACGCCATATCCTTTCAAGTTGTCTCGACTTTTGCTTTATTTTGCGGGTTTGGGCATTATGCCATGGAGCTAATCTATGTTGTTTTATTTTCTTCTTTTTCAAAGGAGCAACAGAGTCTAATTTTATTCGCAGCGCATCTGTAGCACTATCAACAACATGATCAATTTGGGGTGGTGTACATTTTGTATAAGTTTCCTCCCTTACATGCAGACATGCTATCGAGTTAAGTATTGGTGGAATCTCTTCCTTAAATGTGGCTATAGCACTAACAGATAGGTTTCTGCTGCAGGAGCTTTTGACTAATGCTTTGTAGTCTCGTAACAGTACTTCAAAAGTTACTAAGAAATGGTCGGATAAAGCAGGATTATGCGGTTCGACTAATAGTTGCTCAATTTCAATACCATAAGTCAGAACAAGGTCGAGAGTGTGATTATAGCAGTGGGTTGGTTTATTTACACTCTGACAGAAACCAACAGAATCTAATATAGAGTTAAATGCAACAGTAAGGCTATTTTTATCATCGTCAACATGAATATTAAAGTCACCTACGATAATTACTTTATCTGTTTTAAGAACCAAAGTTGATAAAAACTCAGAGAATTCAGATAAGAATTCTGAATAAGCACCTGGTGCACGGTACACTGTAACAAATAAGATTGGCTGCAAAGTTTTCCAGGTCGGATGCGTAAGACTAAAAACGAGGCTTTCAAAGGAGGTATAATTTAATTTTGGTTTAGTATTGATAAGTAAACTTGAGTCAAAGATGGCTGCAACTCCACCTCCTCGGCCCGTGCCTCGGGCAATATGAGTATTGATATGGCTGGGTGGAGTGGCCTCATTTATGCTGACATATTCTTCATGTCTCAACCAAGTTTCAGTGAGACAGCATATATCAATATTATAATCTGATATTAAATCATTTACCAATATTGCTTTAGATGCTAGAGATCTTATGTTTAAGAGACCACATTTAATATTCCTGTTTTGTTGCACTGTAATAGTTGTTACATTTACTTTGATTAGGTTATTATGTATGACACCTCTATTAGGTTTTACCTTAACTTGTCCTTGGGCAGACACACACACCGTTAATATTGGGTATTTTATTGGGTTCGGGATTCCTATGGATGACTGCCTAGGAGAGAGCGCAGAGAAGCGTGTAAGACTGCGACTCCGCCTCCTGGTCTCAACTCCAGTTTGTCATGGATTAAGTCCACAAAACCCTGAAATGTTTGGAGAGAGAGAGAGAGAGACTGGAACACGGATATGCAACGTAAAGACACGTCCGTCTTCAGGTCCTTCAGTAGGATTTGTGATCTGCACGGCTTCAGCCAGCTAATCACCCAACCCACCCGGGTATGTGAAACAACACAAACTACCATTGATCTCATTCTGACCTCTGACAAGTCCAGGATCTCCAGTAAAGGGGTTATAGCATGCGGGTTAAGTGATCATTATATGATATTCTGTACCCGCAAAAAGCTAAAACAAAGGGCCGGCTGTCACAAAACAGTCATATCTAGAGACCTCAAACACTACTCTAGCGAGGCCTTTAACCTAGAGCTGGAGAGCCCTCTAGCGAGGCCTTTAACCTAGAACTGGAGAGCCTGGACTGGTCAGATGAGCTCAGTGGTACACAAGTTGAAGAAACATGGCTTGGTTTCAAAAACAAATTATCTGCAATACTCAATGATTTGGCCCCCCTAAGAACAACCAGGGTAAAACATCGCGCTGAGCCGTGGATGCACTCCGGCATACTGACCGCCATGAAAACCAGAGACAAAAAATGCTCTGAGTTTCATAAAAGTCAGTCAATGCTTTCCAAAAGCACGAGCAGTGAACTCCAGGCCCACGTGACTGAACTCAAAATTGAAAGAAACAGACTAAGAAATGACGTAAGCTCCATGATCAAAACTGCCAAAAAGAATTTCATCAATGTCAAAACTGAGGAAAACAAAAATAAACCCTGTGAACTTTGGAAATTACTCAATGACCAGCTTGGCTGCAGTAAAAAACTCAAAACGAGATTTTCTAACTTAAACATAAAGACAGATAACAGGCTCATCACAGACAAACTGGATGTGGCCAAGTACTTGAACATTTTTTTCACAAACATAGCCACAACTCTTGTAAATAAATTACCCTCCCACTCAGGGCTTTTTGGAGTAGATCACATCATGACCTACTACAAAAACCTAGGGGTACGCAAAGATGATTTCAGTCTAGCAAGGGTAACAACAGCAGAGGTACTCATTAAACTGAGCGCCCTCCAACCTAACAAGGCCACTGGCCACGACAATATCCCCTCCAAATTCCTCAGAGACACAGCAACCGCCATCTCACCAGTCATAGCTCACATAATTAACCTCTCCATAAAACAGGGGAAAGTACCCAAAGACTTCAAAATTGCAAGAGTAACCCCCCTGCACAAAAAGGGCAGCAAATTGGACCCAGGCAACTACCGCCCTGTTTCTATACTTACCTCCATCTCGAAAGTCATGGAAAAAATAGTATATGAACAGGTCGAAAAGTACCTCGCGGAAAAGAAACTAATCTATGAATTTCAATCTGGCTTTAGAACATCCCACTCCACTGACACATGCCTTCTTTATTTGAGCGACCACATCAAACAAGAGGTGGACGAGGGCAAGTACTGCGGCATGGTGATGCTGGACCTACAAAAGGCTTTCGACACTGTCAATCACCCCATTCTGATTGACAAGCTAAAAGCAATTGGTTTTGATAAACTATCGGTGAGCTGGATGCAATCCTACCTGGAGGGGAGAGAACAGATGGTGGAGGTAAACGGTACTCTGTCCCCCCCCCCTCCCAGTGAGCTGTGGTGTTCCACAAGGAAGCATATTAGGTCCGTTACTGTTCCTAATTTATGTAAATGACATGTCATCAGCATGTGACTGCAACTTGTTCCTGTTCGCGGACGACTCAGCCCTGCTGGTCTCTGACAGGAACAGGTTGCAGGTTGAAAAAACCCTCAGCTCCGAGCTCGGCAGAATCTGCACCTGGCTCGCCGATAATAAATTATCATTACACCTGGGTAAAACAGAGTCCATTCTCTTCGGTTCGAAACATAATCTCAGCAAATCCGACGACTTCTCAGTTGCAGTGGGCGACATTATTGTCACAAGTAAGAAGGAAATTACATACCTAGGATCTATTCTTGAGGCAAACCTCTCCTGTGACAAAATGGCATCCAATGTAATAAAAAAAGTCAATCAAAGAACTAGATTCCTATACCGGATCTCCTCTCTGGTAAACAAAAACACCCTGAAAACTCTGGCAGGAGCACTCATTCAAGGGTACTATGACTATGCTTGCACGTCATGGTACCATAGCACCTCCAAGGCGCTACAAATAAAACTTCAAACATCGCAAAATAAACTGGTCAGACTACTGCTTGACCTTTCATCTAGAACCCACCTCACCTCTGCCCACTTTGACAACCTAGGATGGCTTAGAGTAGACGACAGAGTACAGCTACTTGCAATGGGACTGGTCTACAAGATCCACTACACCTCTATGGTACCCATGTACATGTCAAAATTCTTCCCAAAGGTCAAGGAATACCATGATCATAACACCAGAGGGAGCTCCACAAATCATGTGAAACCCAGATTTGGCACAAAAAAGGGGGAATACACGTTTCGCAATGATGCCACATCAAGGTGGAACGCTCTTCCCACAACTGTAAAGGAAAGTAAAACTATACTTACCTTCAAAACCTCTCTTAAAGAGCACCTTCGGGGGAGAGCATTGCAAAACTGGCCCCGGTAATGGTACAAATCTCAACCTGTCGTTCAATGGACAGCTTCCCCCCCCCATCTATGTATATACTCGCATTTTAGACTCTGTTACTAACTGTATATCTGTAGACTTGGTATGTCTTAAATGTCCGGTTAGGATGTATTAGAACGAAATCTAAAATGAAAATTGTAAATAAGCAATCTGTATGTAAAAAACCACCTGTATGTAAATTGTAAATAAGCCATCTGTATGTCTTATATGTCTTATATGTCTTAAATGACATGATGAATTGGAAATGGGGGACCCTGATGTAAACAAGACGAAAGTCTTTCTCTGGTCTGCATCCCCTTAACAATTGTATGTTTTGAGCTGTACTGTACTGTACCCAATATACAAGCTGTTAATAAACTTTTCAATCAATCAATCAGAGAGAGGGAGGGAGAGAGAGAGAGAGGGAGGGAGAGAGAGAGAGAGAGAGGGAGAGAGAGAGGGAGAGGGACCGGTGCTAGCGGGGACTGTCATGTTAGCATCTGGTTAGCTAGCTGCACTAACGGACATAAGGAGCTGGTTCCACAACAAGCTGGAGGAGAGCTCCCCTGTCAGACTGAGGGGCTCAGGTGAGATAAAGGACTCTCTGAGTGTTTAGATAGTTAACTTTAGTCCAAGTTATCTCAGTGGGTCTCAAACGGTTTTGTCACAAATTATTCAAAAGATTATTTCCGCGGCACACCTTCGTATGATCATTATCGTTATACAAACAATAAGAGAATAAATGAAAAACAGTTATGAAATACTATATGGCAGTAAAACAAGAATACAGTTTGAAAGGGGAGTGATTTGTAAAATATCCATAAAGAAAAAGAAAATCTGTGTCAAGTTGTGTTTCATCTGGGTGCTGAGAGAGGTATCCATAGATCTCTTCATGTTGCTCTCAAAGTGCACCAGATTGATGCTTTCAACTTCAATATTTAAAAAATATATAATGCCGCGGAGGAGGGGGGGGTGTGTGTGTGTCTACAGAAGGTCCAGTTGTGATAGACACGGTTCCCCACTGCTATCTACCAATTGGATCAAATATAAAAGTCAGCCGAATTAGTGTTGATACTGCAAGGAGACGTATTGTGTGAAAATAAATGTAAGATGTGTCACGGTGTGTGAAGCAGGTAGGACCCAAATGCAGATTAAAGTGAAAGTTCCTTTATTTCAAGGCTAGGTGATAACACAGACAGACCAGAACACTCACCGACGAACTAGTCATGACAAAAGACGAACCGACAAAGACAGAACTTAAATACACACAAGACTAATCACAGAAACAAGACACAGGTGAGGAGGGAGGAGAAAATACAGGGGCCACAGGTGAACACAATCAGGTAATCAGACACACTAGGGAAACTAACGACAGGGAACCACAGACAGATCCAAACAAGACAAAACACAACGCAGACAGAAAACCAAAGACAGATCGTGACAGATGTTGTTTAATGGCTGATATATTTATGATCCACGTCACGTTTTCAGTTCCTCATGTTTGTCTAGAGGTCTTATCATCAGGGCTCTATAAATACAGAACTAAGGTAGATAGAGGTCTTATCATCAGGGCTCTATAAATACAGAACTAAGGTAGATATGTAATATTTAATGCAGCCGAACCGTGTATTACAATGCCGTTATGTGATGACTTCCAAAGAGAAAAGCAAGAACACTCGGAATAAAGTATTTTTTTTTTTTTTTAAACGTTTTCGGTCTGTTTCCGGTATTTGTTAATGACGATGTGCTGTGAGATGTGAGACTGGAATTGCACAGGGGGAAATAACGTAGGCTATCTTTAGATGCGGATTTTGTTAAACTAATATGTTTGCGCTGTGGACCAACACTATACATTGACGGGGAAGGGGGTAGCAATAAAGATAACACCATTAAACAGTTACACAACATAACAGAAATAATATCGATAGCAGCGTCCCTAGCAACCACCTTGGTAACAATGAAAACGTTCTATGGACACAATTTCCTGAAGTAATCTTCGTAATAACTAGCAAACTAAAGATCATGTGCACGTAACGTATCACTAGGCCACCAGGGTGGGTGGAGGGGGTCAGGAGGACGGGACTGAGCTGACCGCCCAGGAGCACAGCAGAGGACCAGGAAGGGATCTCGGGCGGACGGCCCGGGGGCAAGGCAGAGTTCAAAAAGGGGAATTCGGGCGGACGGCCCGGGGGCAAGGCAGAGTCTAAGGTGGGGAACTCGGGCGGCTGAGCATGAGGGCGAAGGCAGCGGCAGGAAGAGTCAGGGGGCCGGGATCGCGGGCGAAGACCACGGCTCACAGAGGGCCGGGATCGAGGGCGAAGACCGTGGCTCTCAGGGGGCCGGGCTCGAGGGCGAAGACCACGGCTCACAGAGGGCCGGGATCGAGGGCGAAGACCGCGGCTCTCAGGGGGCCGGACTCGAGGGCGAAGACCAGAGAGCTCCGGAGGCCGGGCAGGAAGGCGCTGACGGGCCAGCGCCGGAGGCCGGGCAGGACCCGGTGTCGGCCGGACAGGAACCGGAGCTGTTGGGACAGGCCTCGGCAGGATCCCCCACGGAAGAGGACCCGGACACGGGATTGGCAGGATCCCCGGCGAGACAGAGGATGGCGGGGCCTCCAACGGAACAGGACAAGGGGTTGGCAGGACCCCCGGCAGGAGAGTAGACAGCGGGACCTCCAACGGGACAGGACAAAGGGTTGGCAGGACCCCCGGCAGGAGAGTAGATGACGGGACCTCCAACGGGACAGGACGTAGGGTTGGCAGGACCCCGGCAGGAGAGTAGCCGGCGGGGCCTCCAACGAGACAGGACAAGGAGCTGGCAGGACCCCCGGCAGGAGAGTAGACGGCGGGACCTCCAACGGGACAGGACAAGGGGTTGGCAGGACCCCCGGCAGGAGAGTAGACGGCGGGACCTCCAACGGGACAGGACAAGGGGTTGGCAGGACCCCCGGCAGGAGAGTAGTCGGCGGGGCCTCCAACGAGACAGGACAAGGAGCTGGCAGGACCCCCGGCAGGAGAGTAGACGGCGGGACCTCCAACGGGACAGGACAAGGGGTTGGCAGGACCCCCGGCAGGAGAGTAGTCAGCGGGACCCCCAACGGAACAGAACATGGAATTGGCAGGAGCCCCAGCGGAACCTCCAACGGCACTTCAGTAGGGACTTGAGTTGGGACTGGAGAGGGGACTCGAGAGGAGACTCGAGAGGGGACTCGAGAGGGAACTGGAAAGGGAACTCGAGAGGGGACTCGAGAGGGGACTTGAGATGGGACTGGAGAGGGGACTCGAGAGGAGACTCGAGAGGGGACTCGAGAGGGAACTGGAGAGGGGACTTGAGAGGGAACTGGAGAGGGGACTTGAGAGGGAACTGGAGATGGGACTAGAGAAGTGACCTGAGGAGGGACTAGGGAAGGGACTAGAGAAGGGACTAGAGGGGGAACTCGAGAAGAGACTAGAGAGGGGACCAGAGATGGGACTATGGCAGCTGGGGCAAGAGCTGGGTCTGGAACCATGGCTGCGGGGGCCAGAATTGAAGCCAGAATCATGGCTGTAAGGTCCGGTTCTGAAGCCGGAAACATGGCTGTAAGGTCCGGTTCTGGAGCCGGAAACATGGCTGTAAGGTCCGGTTCTGGAGCCGGAAACATGGCTGTAAGGTCCGGTTCTGGAGCCGGAACCATGGCTGCTGGGGCACAGGCTGGAATCCTGGCCCTGCGTCTCCTACAGGCCCCTTGGAGACACCGTGGACCTCTACCAGTACAGTAGTCGGATCCCAGGAAAGGGTTAGAGGCTTGAGAAAAGTTTCCAGGACTACTGGTAAAAAGTTGTAGCCACTCAGGCAACAAACTCCTGAGCCAGGGCTTGCGAGCAACCTCCTGGTGTGCCTCCTTCAAAGCAGCCACTCTACCCCGTATAGATGAGGCGTCATCCCACGTATACAAAATATACTCCAGAGAGCACCCAAGACGGTCCGCCTGTAGCCTCAAAAAAGCTGAATCCGCTGGGTCCATATTTGGTCGGTTCGTAATGTCACGGTGTGTGAAGCAGGTAGGACCCAAATGCAGATTAAAGTGAGAATTCCTTTATTTCAAGGCTAGGTGATAACACAGACAGAACAGGACACTCACCGACGAACTAGTCATGACAAAAGACGAACCGACAAAGACAGACAGAAAAACAAGAACTTAAATACACACAAGACTAATCACAGAAACAAGACACAGGTGAGGAGGGAGGAGAAAACACAGGGACACCAGGTGAACACAATCGGGTAATCAGACACACCAGGGAAACTAACGACAGGGAACCACAGACAGATCCAAACAAGACAAAACACAACGCAGACAGAAAACCAAAGACAGATCGTGACAGATGTTGTTTAATGGCTGATATATTTATGATCCACGTCACGTTTTCAGTTCCTCATGTTTGTCTAGAGGTCTTATCATCAGGGCTCTATAAATACAGAACTAAGGTAGATATGTAATATTTAATGCAGCCGAACCGTGTATTACAATGCCGTTATGTGTTGACTTCCAAAGAGAAAAGCAAGCACACTCGGAACAAAGTTTTTTTTTTTTTTTTTTTAAATGTTTTCGGTCTGTTTCCGGTATTTGTTAATGACGATGTGCTGTGAGATGTGAGACTGGAATTGCACAGGGGAAAATAACGTAGGCTATCTTTAGATGTGGATTTTGTTAAACTAATATGTTTGCGCTGTGGACCAACACTATACATTGACGGGGAAGGGGGTAGCAATAAAGATAACACCATTAAACAGTTACACAACATAACAGAAATAATATCGATAGCAGCGTCCCTAGCAACCACCTTGGTAACAATGAAAACGTTCTATGGGCGCAATTTCCTGAAGTAATCTTCGTAATAACTAGCAAACTAAAGATCATGTACATCCACTGCACACATCATCTGAAATAACAACTCAAATTTCTCGTATCAAATGACATCAAAATGCATTTTAAAGCCAAACTAACTTTAAAATAGGCATTTTCCACGAGAATAAAACGAAGTTCGGCCAAGTTTTTTTTTTCTGCAAATGTGAAGATCACGTGACGTAGACGCAGCCATTGGAATGAATAGTGAAAAAAAACGTAGGGATCTTACAATTTCAGAGGCATTTTTGTAGAAATACTACGTCCTACGTTTCGGACCAACGTAGTTATTACACGTTTAGATCATAGACTGTATATATAAAGGTTTAGATGTGAATCTCCAAATTCTCGTTTTTATTCAGAAAATCAAAAACATTTGAGTTTTTTTATGAAAATCTCAAAATTCTCGTTTTTTCATAATTTCTCTAAATTCAGATTTTGATCTTAAAATCTAAGTATTCCGACTATTTAAAAAAAATCACAAAATTCTTGTTTTTTATGAACATTTCTGAATTCTAACTTATGTTATGTCCTCTAAACGCTGCATGTGTTGTTGTTTCTTCATGTGGAACATTTGGGTTTCTATATCTTCTGAAGCTGCTCCTCCTGATGGAGCCTTCCTCTAGGTGCCTTTCTCCAGGAGCCTTCCTCCAGGAGCCTTCCTCCAGGTGCCTTCCTCCAGGAGCCTTCCTCCAGGAGCCTTCCTCCAGGTGCCTTCCTCCAGGAGCCTTCCTCCAGGTGCCTTCCTCCAGGAGCCTTCCTCAGGAGTCCAGGAGCCTTCCTCCAGGAGCCTTCCTCCAGGTGCCTTCCTCCAGGAGCCTTCCTCCAGGAGCCTTCCTCCAGGAGCCTTCCTCCAGGTGCCTTCCTCCAGGAGCCTTCCTCCAGGAGCCTTCCTCCAGGAGCCTTCCTCCAGGTGCCTTCCTCCAGGAGCCTTCCTCCAGGAGCCTTCCTCCAGGAGCCTTCCTCCAGGTGCCTTCCTCCAGGAGCCTTCCTCCAGGAGCCTTCCTCCAGGAGCCTTCCTCCAGGTGCCTTCCTCCAGGAGCCTTCCTCCAGGAGCTCAGATAACGCAGCTTCCTGTTCCTCTAACACGCTCAATACATAAAGTTCATGTTTTCAGAAGCTTTGCTAAAGGTTGTTCGTCACTGACCTTAAACTCAGCCAATAAGAGCGGAGCAGCCAAACCGCAGAATACCTCAGAGTCGCTCTGCAGGAGATCAACACGTCTGAGGGACTCAAAGGAACCCTCTCCTGCAGACTTTCCCTGATGTGTGTGTGTGTGTGTGTTGTCACAGGTGTGTGTGTGTTGTCACAGGTGTGTGTGTTATCACAGGTGTGTGTGTGTTGTCACAGGTGTGTGTGTTGTCACAGGTGTGTGTGTTGTCACAGGTGTGTGTGTTGTCACAGGTGTGTGTGTTGTCACAAGTGTTGTGTTGTCACAGGTGTGTGTGTGTGTGTGTTGTCACAGGTGTGTGTGTTGTCACAGGTGTGTGCGTTGTCACAGGTGTGTGTGTGTTGTCACAGGTGTGTGTGTTGTCACAGGTGTGTGTGTTGTCACAGGTGTGTGTGTGTTGTCACAGGTGTGTGTGTTGTCACAGGTGTGTGCGTTGTCACAGGTGTGTGTGTGTTGTCACAGGTGTGTGTGTGTTGTCACAGGTGTGTGTGTTGTCACAGGTGTGTGTGTGTGTTGTCACAGGTGTGTGTGTTGTCACAGGTGTGTGTGTGTTGTCACAAGTGTTGTGTTGTCACAGGTGTGTGTGTGTTGTCACAGGTGTGTGTGTTGTCACAGGTGTGTGCGTTGTCACAGGTGTGTGTGTGTTGTCACAGGTGTGTGTGTTGTCACAGGTGTGTGTGTTGTCACAGGTGTGTGTGTGTTGTCACAGGTGTGTGTGTTGTCACAGGTGTGTGTGTTGTCACAGGTGTGTGTGTTGTCACAGGTGTGTGCGTTGTCACAGGTGTGTGTGTTGTCACAGGTGTGTGTGTGTGTTGTCACAGGTGTGTGTGTTGTCACAGGTGTGTGTGTTGTCACAGGTGTGTGTTGTCACAGGTGTGTGTGTTGTCACAGGTGTGTGTGTTGTCACAGGTGTGTGCGTTGTCACAGGTGTGTGTGTGTTGTCACAGGTGTGTGTGTTGTCACAGGTGTGTGCGTTGTCACAGGTGTGTGTGTGTTGTCACAGGTGTGTGTGTTGTCACAGGTGTGTGTGTGTTGTCACAGGTGTGTGTGTTGTCACAGGTGTGTGTGTTGTCACAAGTGTGTGTGTTGTCACAGGTGTGTGTGTTGTCACAGGTGTGTGTGTTGTCACAGGTGTGTGTGTTGTCACAGGTGTGTGTTGTCACAGGTGTGTGTGTTGTCACAGGTGTGTGCGTTGTCACAGGTGTGTGTGTGTTGTCACAGGTGTGTGTGTTGTCACAGGTGTGTGTTGTCACAGGTGTGTGTGTTGTCACAGGTGTGTGTATTGTCACAGGTGTGTGCGTTGTCACAGGTGTGTGTGTGTTGTCACAGGTGTGTGTGTTGTCACAGGTGTGTGTGTTGTCACAGGTGTGTGTGTTGTCACAGGTGTGTGTTGTCACAGGTGTGTGTGTTGTCACAGGTGTGTGCGTTGTCACAGGTGTGTGTGTTGTCACAGGTGTGTGTGTGTTGTCACAGGTGTGTGTTATCACAGGTGTGTGTGTTGTCACAGGTGTGTGTTATCACAGGTGTGTGTGTTGTCACAGGTGTGTGTTATCACAGGTGTGTGTGTGTTGTCACAGGTGTGTGTTGTCACAGGTGTGTGTGTTGTCACAGGTGTGTGCGTTGTCACAGGTGTGTGTGTGTTGTCACAGGTGTGTGTTGTCACAGGTGTGTGTGTTGTCACAGGTGTGTGTTATCACAGGTGTGTGTGTTGTCACAGGTGTGTGTGTGTTGTCACAGGTGTGTGTTGTCACAGGTGTGTGTGTTGTCACAGGTGTGTGTTATCACAGGTGTGTGTGTTGTCACAGGTGTGTGTGTTGTCACAGGTGTGTGTGTTGTCACAGGTGTGTGTGTTGTCACAGGTGTGTGTTATCACAGGTGTGTGTGTTGTCACAGGTGTGTGTGTTGTCACAGGTGTTTAACATGATGGATAATAAATGATAAAGAAGCACCTTGACTCGGCTGATGTTGGCTCCGCTCATGCTGCCACTTCTGTCCAACAGGAAGATATATTCCCCTTGGCCCCCCCTCGGGGTCCTGGTGACCCCCCCTCAGGTCCTGGTGACCCCCCCTTAGGTCGGGGCAGAAGTTCAGCATCACCACTGGGTTGTGCAACAGGTCTTTGTGCAGCCGGCGGTTCATCATCTCCACCTGAGAACCAGAACCAGAACCAGAGTCAGAACCAGAACCAGAACCAGAGTCAGAACCAGAGTCAGCTTAATGATAACTAAGAAGCATGCACATACAACATATTAAAGATCAAATAAATCAAAAAAATTACACAATTTACAAAATACACATCCTGTAACAGTTGTGAGGATTTAGCAGCCAGGTGTATATTGCACAGCGACGTGCAGTCAGGGGAGGCAGGGGAGGCAGAGCCTCACCTGTCATACTCCAATGTAACGGAAAAACAACTAAAGAAAAACGAAATAGTAATAATAATAAAATGTCTCCACTGATCTGTGTTGTAAATGTGATTTCTGTTTGATTCCAATCGCTTTTTATAGTCAAAATCAGCAAATTTGCCGAGCTCCGCTACAATTACGGGTAGCGATGAGGAGTGAGGCAGGGACGAGCTCTGCCTCTCGTAACCCCACAGTAACTTGCTGGAGCGCGGGCACTAATGTAGCGCGGGCACTTATTTTGTGAGCGCGCTCCAGCCAGTTACTGTGGGGTGAGGTGAGGCCGGTGAGGCACAGATGAGCTCTGCCTCACCTCAGAATGCGTCACCCCACAGTAACTGGCTGGAGCGCGGGCACTAAGCGCATGCCTGCACCATCTCACTGTATGTCACCAATGTAATGTTTGTAGATCCCTTTATTACATTTATCCTCGCCATCCATAGTCTCTAAATAACTTATTTCACGTATATGATATTTAGGCCCGCTGGTCTCATCGTACAACGGCAATGAAAAAAGCACCAGGGGAGGCAGCCATAACCTCTGCCGCACTGAAGGGGGCGCACGTGAGCCCACAGGTTCTTGTTGCTACTGTTATTCTACGCAGACGCGAACAACAAACTAGACTTTTGAAACTAGAGGAAGATAAGGAGGACTTTTACAAAAAAGTAATAGAGATTGTTGTCCAGAAGGAGAGCATGGACTTCATCTTCAAGTCAAGGTAAGACCACAATTGTAATGAACATGGGATCTTACTAAGAAAGAACAATCCAATATTTAGATGTTGGGTATCCTTTTGTTGAACGGTCTGTTTAAAATGAATTGAAGCATCAGACTAAAAAAGCTTTTGAAAATAACCGAATATTTCGATTAAGGTCAAAATATAATATTTGTAAATCTGACTCTGAAAGAGTCCGTGCCTCACCAGCCATGAACCTCACCGCACGTCACTGATATTGCACATAGTTGGTATTTAACAACAACGAGGGTTGTAGTCTAGACCTGGAGGGGGGGGGGTTAATGCTCTGCAGACAGGAAGTGGGAACATGTTGCCATGGAAACAGGTTTAATGTGACAGTGCTGCTGAGAGAGAGGGCGGGGGGATCATGCATGATATCACTCTCAGTGCTATGTCAGGAGAAAACATTTACACTTTATTATTTAGGTTTCATTTGAGATTTTTTGAATTTTAACTTCTTTTAATTTATATTATAATTACATTATTTAGTATTACTATAATATAATTTTTTTAATCATTTTTTTTTATAGATATTTTTCATATTTGAAAATCATTTGTAATATTATTATTTTTGAATGAAATATTATTTTACTTATTGAAACGTTTTCTTACTCCTACTCGTATCATTAAAGCTAGTATTCCTGATCTTATTATTACTACTAATAATATTATTTTACTATTTAAGTTACCGGGTACCAGCATGCTGGGAGGACCCTCCGCAGCCCAGATGCATGCTGGGAGGACCCTCCGCAGCCCAGATGCATGCTGGGAGGACCCTCCGCAGCCCAGGTGCATGCTGGGAGGACCCTCCGCAGCCCAGGTGCATGCTGGGACTCTCACCTTCCTCAGGTCGCTCCCGTCCTTCTTCACAGCCTTGATGAAGTCGCTGCGTCCGTGCAGAAACTCGTCGTATTCGTCAGGCGTAATGTCGCCGCTCTCAATCAGGACGTGAGGGACGTGAGGCTCTGAGGACACATTCAGAACATCACTACATATATCTTAACTGCACGTCATTAAAAGTGTGTTTCAATATCAATCATTTCACACTGTACGTTTTACATTTATACTCAATCTAATATTTAATATTCCATTCCTCACACACTAATAATGTGTTATTATAATAATAATAATAATAATAATAATAATAATAATAATACATTACACTTATATAGCGCTTTTCTAAAAACTCAAAGACACAAAATGAGACAAACAGAAACCCAATGTTTTGATGGTCAGAGTTTGAATGCAGTGTTGAGCAGGTGGTCTGAGTGATGGTTGAATGTTGAGCAGGTGGTCTGAGTGATGGTTGAATGTTGAGCAGGTGGTCTGAGTGATGGTTGAATGTTGAGCAGGTGGTCAGAGTGATGGTTGAATGTTGAGCAGGTGGTCTGAGTGATGGTTGAATGTTGAGCAGGTGGTCAGAGTGATGGTTGAATGTTGAGCAGGTGGTCTGAGGGATGGTTGAATGTTGAGCAGGTGGTCTGAGTGATGGTTGAATGTTGAGCAGGTGGTCTGAGTGATGGTTGAATGTTGAGCAGGTGGTCTGAGGGATGGTTGAATGTTGAGCAGGTGGTCTGAGGGATGGTTGAATGTTGAGCAGGTGGTCTGAGTGATGGTTGAATGTTGAGCAGGTGGTCTGAGGGATGGTTGAATGTTGAGCAGGTGGTCAGAGTGATGGTTGAATGTTGAGCAGGTGGTCAGAGTGATGGTTGAATGTTGAGCAGGTGGTCTGAGGGATGGTTGAATGTTGAGCAGGTGGTCTGAGTGATGGTTGAATGTTGAGCAGGTGGTCAGAGTGATGGTTGAATGTTGAGCAGGTGGTCAGAGTGATGGTTGAATGTTGAGCAGGTGGTCTGAGGGATGGTTGAATGTTGAGCAGGTGGTCTGAGTGATGGTTGAATGTTGAGCAGGTGGTCTGAGTGATGGTTGATTGTTGAGCAGGTGGTCTGAGTGATGGTTGAATGTTGAGCAGGTGGTCTGAGTGATGGTTGAATGTTGAGCAGGTGGTCAGAGTGATGGTTGAATGTTGAGCAGGTGGTCAGAGTGATGGTTGAATGTTGAGCAGGTGGTCTGAGGGATGGTTGAATGTTGAGTAGGTGGTCTGAGTGATGGTTGAATGTTGAGCAGGTGGTCTGAGTGATGGTTGAATGTTGAGCAGGTGGTCAGAGTGATGGTTGAATGTTGAGCAGGTGGTCTGAGGGATGGTTGAATGTTGAGCAGGTGGTCTGAGTGATGGTTGAATGTTGAGCAGGTGGTCAGAGTGATGGTTGAATGTTGAGCAGGTGGTCTGAGTGATGGTTGAATGTTGAGCAGGTGGTCTGAGTGATGGTTGAATGTTGAGCAGGTGGTCTGAGTGATGGTTGAATGTTGAGCAGGTGGTCTGAGTGATGGTTGAATGTTGAGCAGGTGGTCTGAGTGATGGTTGAATGTTGAGCAGGTGGTCTGAGTGATGGTTGAATGTTGAGCAGGTGGTCAGAGTGATGGTTGAATGTTGAGCAGGTGGTCTGAGGGATGGTTGAATGTTGAGCAGGTGGTCTGAGGGATGGTTGAATGTTGAGCAGGTGGTCTGAGGGATGGTTGAATGTTGAGCAGGTGGTCTGAGTGATGGTTGAATGTTGAGCAGGTGGTCTGAGGGATGGTTGAATGTTGAGCAGGTGGTCTGAGGGATGGTTGAATGTTGAGCAGGTGGTCTGAGTGATGGTTGAATGTTGAGCAGGTGGTCTGACTGATGGTTGAATGTTGAGCAGGTGGTCTGAGTGATGGTTGAATGTTGAGCAGGTGGTCTGAGTGATGGTTGAATGTTGAGCAGGTGGTCAGAGTGATGGTTGAATGTTGAGCAGGTGGTCAGAGTGATGGTTGAATGTTGAGCAGGTGGTCTGAGGGATGGTTGAATGTTGAGCAGGTGGTCTGAGTGATGGTTGAATGTTGAGCAGGTGGTCTGAGTGATGGTTGAATGTTGAGCAGGTGGTCTGAGTGATGGTTGAATGTTGAGCAGGTGGTCAGAGTGATGGTTGAATGTTGAGCAGGTGGTCTGAGTGATGGTTGAATGTTGAGCAGGTGGTCAGAGTGATGGTTGAATGTTGAGCAGGTGGTCTGAGGGATGGTTGAATGTTGAGCAGGTGGTCTGAGTGATGGTTGAATGTTGAGCAGGTGGTCTGAGTGATGGTTGAATGTTGAGCAGGTGGTCTGAGGGATGGTTGAATGTTGAGCAGGTGGTCTGAGGGATGGTTGAATGTTGAGCAGGTGGTCTGAGTGATGGTTGAATGTTGAGCAGGTGGTCTGAGGGATGGTTGAATGTTGAGCAGGTGGTCAGAGTGATGGTTGAATGTTGAGCAGGTGGTCAGAGTGATGGTTGAATGTTGAGCAGGTGGTCTGAGTGATGGTTGAATGTTGAGCAGGTGGTCTGAGTGATGGTTGATTGTTGAGCAGGTGGTCTGAGTGATGGTTGAATGTTGAGCAGGTGGTCTGAGTGATGGTTGAATGTTGAGCAGGTGGTCAGAGTGATGGTTGAATGTTGAGCAGGTGGTCAGAGTGATGGTTGAATGTTGAGCAGGTGGTCTGAGGGATGGTTGAATGTTGAGTAGGTGGTCTGAGTGATGGTTGAATGTTGAGCAGGTGGTCTGAGTGATGGTTGAATGTTGAGCAGGTGGTCAGAGTGATGGTTGAATGTTGAGCAGGTGGTCTGAGGGATGGTTGAATGTTGAGCAGGTGGTCTGAGTGATGGTTGAATGTTGAGCAGGTGGTCAGAGTGATGGTTGAATGTTGAGCAGGTGGTCTGAGTGATGGTTGAATGTTGAGCAGGTGGTCTGAGTGATGGTTGAATGTTGAGCAGGTGGTCTGAGTGATGGTTGAATGTTGAGCAGGTGGTCTGAGTGATGGTTGAATGTTGAGCAGGTGGTCTGAGTGATGGTTGAATGTTGAGCAGGTGGTCTGAGTGATGGTTGAATGTTGAGCAGGTGGTCAGGTTGACAGGTGGTCTGAGGACGGTTGAATGTTGAGCAGGTGGTCTGAGGGATGGTTGAATGTTGAGCAGGTGGTCTGAGGGATGGTTGAATGTTGAGCAGGTGGTCTGAGTGATGGTTGAATGTTGAGCAGGTGGTCTGAGGGATGGTTGAATGTTGAGCAGGTGGTCTGAGGGATGGTTGAATGTTGAGCAGGTGGTCTGAGTGATGGTTGAATGTTGAGCAGGTGGTCTGACTGATGGTTGAATGTTGAGCAGGTGGTCTGAGTGATGGTTGAATGTTGAGCAGGTGGTCTGAGTGATGGTTGAATGTTGAGCAGGTGGTCAGAGTGATGGTTGAATGTTGAGCAGGTGGTCAGAGTGATGGTTGAATGTTGAGCAGGTGGTCTGAGGGATGGTTGAATGTTGAGCAGGTGGTCTGAGTGATGGTTGAATGTTGAGCAGGTGGTCTGAGTGATGGTTGAATGTTGAGTAGGTGGTCTGAGTGATGGTTGAATGTTGAGCAGGTGGTCTGACTGATGGTTGAATGTTGAGCAGGTGGTCAGAGTGATGGTTGAATGTTGAGCAGGTGGTCAGAGTGATGGTTGAATGTTGAGCAGGTGGTCTGAGTGATGGTTGAATGTTGAGCAGGTGGTCTGAGTGATGGTTGAATGTTGAGCAGGTGGTCTGAGTGATGGTTGAATGTTGAGCAGGTGGTCTGACTGATGGTTGAATGTTGAGCAGGTGGTCAGAGTGATGGTTGAATGTTGAGCAGGTGGTCAGAGTGATGGTTGAATGTTGAGCAGGTGGTCAGAGTGATGGTTGAATGTTGAGCAGGTGGTCTGAGGGATGGTTGAATATTGAGCAGGTGGTCTGAGTGATGGTTGAATGTTGAGCAGGTGGTCTGAGGGATGGTTGAATGTTGAGCAGGTGGTCTGAGTGATGGTTGAATGTTGAGTAGGTGGTCTGAGTGATGGTTGAATGTTGAGCAGGTGGTCTGACTGATGGTTGAATGTTGAGTAGGTGGTCTGACTGATGGTTGAATGTTGAGTAGGTGGTCTGAGGGATGGTTGAATGTTGAGCAGGTGGTCTGAGTGATGGTTGAATGTTGAGCAGGTGGTCTGACTGATGGTTGAATGTTGAGTAGGTGGTCAGAGTGATGGTTGAATATTGAGCAGGTGGTCTGAGTGATGGTTGAATGTTGAGCAGGTGGTCTGAGTGATGGTTGAATGTTGAGCAGGTGGTCAGAGTGATGGTTGAATATTGAGCAGGTGGTCTGACTGATGGTTGAATGTTGAGTAGGTGGTCTGACTGATGGTTGAATGTTGAGTAGGTGGTCTGAGGGATGGTTGAATGTTGAGCAGGTGGTCTGAGTGATGGTTGAATGTTGAGCAGGTGGTCTGACTGATGGTTGAATGTTGAGTAGGTGGTCAGAGTGATGGTTGAATATTGAGCAGGTGGTCTGAGTGATGGTTGAATGTTGAGTAGGTGGTCAGAGTGATGGTTGAATATTGAGCAGGTGGTCTGAGTGATGGTTGAATGTTGAGCAGGTGGTCTGAGTGATGGTTGAATGTTGAGCAGGTGGTCTGAGTGATGGTTGAATGTTGAGTAGGTGGTCTGAGTGATGGTTGAATGTTGAGCAGGTGTCAGGTGATGGTTGAAGTTGAGTAGGTGTCTGAGTGATGGTTGAATGTGAGCGGTGGTCTGAGTGATGGTTGAATGTTGAGGCAGGTGGTCTGAGTGATGGTTGAATGTTGAGTCGGTGGTCCTGAGTGATGGTTGAATGTTGAGCAGGTGGTCAGAGTGCTGGTTGAATGTTGAGTAGGTGTCTGAGTGATGGTTGAATGTTGAGCAGTGAGTCTGAGGGATGGTGAATGTTGAGCAGGTGGTCAGAGTGATGGTTGAATGTTGAGCAGGTGGTCAGAGTGATGGTTGAATGTTGAGCAGGTGGTCAGAGTGATGGTTGAATGTTGAGCAGGTGGTCTGAGTGATGGTTGAATGTGAGCAGGTGGTCTGAGTGACGGTTGAATGTTGAGCAGGTGGTCTGAGTTGATGGTTGAATGTTGAGCAGGTGGTCTGAGTGATGGTTGAATGTTGAGCAGGTGGTCTGAGTGATGGTTGAATGTTGAGCAGGTGGTCTGAGTGAGTGATGTTGAGTAGGTGTCTGAGTGATGGAACCTAAGTGCGTCGAGTGATGGTTTGAATGTTGGCATGTGGTCTAGGTGATGGTTGAATGTTGAGCAGGTGGTCCTGAGTGATGGTTGAATGTTGAGCAGGTGGTCTGAGTGATGGTTGAATGTTGAGCAGGTGGTCTGAGTGATGGTTGAATGTTGAGCAGGTGGTCTGAGTGACGGTTGA
>NW_022992119.1:0-48035 GCF_902827175.1 Gymnodraco acuticeps | reverse complement strand
ACCTGATGGAGCTCGACACCCCCAAACTGCACGTTCCCACCGAGATAAAGGTCCTCTCCCCCCCCCCGCCCCAAAAACACACTTTCCTCCCCCCAAAAAACACCCTCTCTTCCTCACAAAAACACTCTGGCCCAATCCCAAACCACGCCCTACACACTATCCCTCCGTTCGCGCGGAGGGTCCGCCACATTAAGCGCTGTTCCAAAGCAACGAGTGTGGAGCGGTGTGGAGGGGAAGGGGGCTATCAAGCCCTCAAACAGCGAGTCTGCAGCGGTGCTGACTGGAGACCGGTCTCTACGCTGTGTGTGTCCGTCACGGAGGGGTAGTGTGTAGGGGTAGGATGTAGGGCGTGGTTTGGGATTGGGCCTCTCTCCTCCCCCCAAAAACACCTCTTTATAACCTTTTCCCAAAACCTGTTTCTGTCCCAAAAGACGTCGTTTCTATGCTTTTCTAACCAATGATTTTGAATCCAATCTAATTTTATTTATATAGCACATTTAAAAGAGAGAGTTGACCGAAGCAGCATAAATACATTTGGACAAAACCGATAGGACAAAAAGAAACTAATGTACAATAAATCATCTCCGGCTGGAAGAGAACTCTCTGCTCCGTAGTTTCTCTAATAAAACCACGTTGTACATTTTACACATATATCATCTGTTCAATATTTTATATTTTATATTCCATGTCATATATTTATGTATATATATATTTGTATATATAATATCTACATGTATATTTTCTATTTTCTTTTATTTTCTTTCTATTCTTGTTTATTTGTAGTTTTGTTTTATTGTCTTTTATGCTGCTGCAACAAAAACTATTTCCCAAATTGGGATCAATAAAGTACCATCTTATCTGATCTTATGTAAAAGCACGAGACAACGAAACCATACTTATAGCCAGAGACTGAAAAAACTCTCATACTTGATGTTAAACATCTTAAAACACAACTAAATAGAAAACCACAATTTAGAAAACACAGACTGGTACGTGGAAAAGTAAAAAATGCTAGTGAATTGCCCAACCGGCCCACTTCGGTACCGGCCCACCGGGATAATGGTCCGCCCCTGTCTTCAAACGAGATGTATGCTATGATTCTGTAATTCTCCTCATTCCTGTCTTCACCTTCTTTTTCTACTCGTCCTCCATCTTGTTTCTAGCTGAGGAAGCTGATCAGTGATTTTTCCATCTTCATGTCCATCATGTCCTTCGTGGGTCTGGACATGTTGATGGGCTTAGACACTCCCAAACTAATCGTTCCCACCGAGTTCAAGGTATTTGATCCCTCTCTAAAATACATGTGACTTATAACATAACACTGCTCTTCTGCATGCTTGTTTGACTTTCTCTGTGTGCACTAAGTAAATCAAATCAAAGCACTTCCATACACAAAGCTAACACAAACATATACAAGTAATGGTGGCTATATGTGTTAAATAAGTGTGGTGGGGTAGAGGTATATGTAGCATAACATGACAACATGTAGAGGTATAAAATATAACTGTGTGTGTGTGTGTGTGTGTGTGTGTGTGTGTGGTGGTGTGTGTGTGTGTGGTGTGTGTGTGTGTGTGTGTGTGTGTGTGTGTGTGTGTGTGTGTGTGTTGTGTGTGTGTGTGTGTGTGTGTGTGTGTGTGGTGTGTGTGTGTGTGTGTGTGTGTGTGTGTGTGTGTGTAGCCCACCCGTCCAGACCGTGGTTGGTTGGTGATGCCCTTTGGAAAGAACCCCTGGTGGTGGTACGTAGCCAGTTCAGTTCCCGCTCTGCTCGTCACCATCCTCATCTTCATGGACCAGCAGATCAGCGCCGTCATCGTCAACAGGAAGGAGAACAAGCTCAAGGTAAACAAACCAGAGGTAGGAAGTAGTGGAGTACAAATACTTTGTTACTGTACTTAAGTACATTTCTCTGGTATCAGTACTTTACTCCACGACTTTTTACTTTGACTTCTTACATGTTGAACACAAATACCTGTACTTTCTACTTCTTACATGTTGAACCCAAATACCTGTACTTTCTACTTCTTACATGTTGAACTCAAATACCTTTACTTTCTACTTCTCACATGTTGAACTCAAATACCTGTACTTTCTACTTCTCACATGTTGAACTCAAATACCTGTACTTTCTACTTCTTACATGTTGAACTCAAATACCTGTACTTTCTACTTCTTACATGTTGAACTCAAATACCTGTACTTTCTACTTCTTACATGTTGAACTCAAATACCTGTACTTTCTACTTCTTACATTTTGAACTCAAATACCTGTACTTTCTACTTCTTACATGTTGAACTCAAATACCTGTACTTTCTACTTCTTACATGTTGAACTCAAATACTTGTACTTTCTACTTCTTACATGTTGAACTCAAATACCTGTACTTTCTACTTCTTACATGTTGAACCCAAATACCTGTACTTTCTACTTCGTACATGTTGAACTCAAATACCTGTACTTTCTACTTCTTACATGTTGAACCCAAATACTTGTACTTTCTACTTCTCTCATTCTCCAAACAGCTGGTTCCTTTAGTCTGAATGTGTGTTTGATGCGTGATCATTATTCTTTAGAGTCATTGCGTGCCTATTGATTTGAACACGATCCGTGTATCCATCATTTCCTGGTCTTCTCTAAAGAAGAGGGACCAATGGAAACGTTGTCATGTTGCCGTTGTTCAGCATGGAAACATTCATTAGCTAACAATGACATTATTGTTCTATTAATATAAAGGGAGGTCAGGTACTCTTTAAAACAGCTGCTAGTTATGGGTACTTTTTACTGAAGGACATTTCAAAGTCTCTTTACTTTTACTTAAGAATTTTAGTCAGTAGTACTACTTTTACCAGAGTATTTTTAAACACGGGTATCTGTACTTCTACTTGAGTGTGTACTCTTGCCATATAAGGTATACAATAAAAGCCTTTAATGTAGACTTTTGCAAAGAAAATCAGCACCATTTCTCCCTGTGTTCCCCCTCTGCGTGCAGAAAGGCTGTGGCTACCACCTGGACCTGTTCTGGGTGGGGGTCCTGATGGCCGTGTGCTCCTTCCTGGGTCTCCCCTGGTACGTAGCGGCCACCGTCATCTCCATCGCTCACATCGACTCTCTGAAGATGGAGAGCGAGTCCAGCGCGCCGGGAGAGCAGCCGCAGTTCCTGGGGGTCAGGTGGGGGTCTGAGAGACAGTTTGCTCAGAGAGAATGTCTTCAGATTAGGAACGGACCACACACCGCACAACATGCATTTCACACACAACATAAAGAAAAGCATCTGAACGTCTCAAAGGGACAGAAACCAAACCAGCTGCGTGTCTCAAGAACCAACACTTAGTATATTGGCTTATTAGCTTGTATTTAAGTACACATTTAAGATACTTATACTTTATCTTAGTATTTCCTTTAATGCCATTTAATGCTTCTGCTTTACCTCCTTCTATCTGATAGTTTAAGTTTGTTTGTTTACGTCATTCTTCATATAAAAACATTTTATTTTCCAACCTCAGAAATGTATATATTATTAGCTTTTCATTTCAATAATGTTAATAAATGTAAATTAGAAATAATGTTAGGGTTTCCATCTTGTTAATAATAAATGTGTTAATATTTATATTGAGCTTCGGATTAAACACAAATGTTTTTAGGCCTTTCTTTAAATAGAAAACATTTATTAATTAATATCAAAAACTGTCTGCAAATTAATCCATATGGAAAATAAGATGCATGTCTCAAGAACCAAAAGGTACACTTCTTAGCTTGTATTTAAGTACACATTTAAGATACTTGTACTTTTTCTTAGTATTTTATTTCCATGCCACATGATGCTTCTACTTCACTTCCATTCATAGGAAATGTCTTCAGGTTCAGATTAGGAACGGACCACACAAGCTTTGTTGCTTATTGATATCAGACAATGATACTACAGATTATTCAATTATTAATTAAATGTTTCCTTTTGTTATTGCATTCATTTGTAGAGTACTGTATGATGTCTGTGTCACCTTTTGAGACCAAACAAGTGACTACAAGGACTAAACAAGCGACTACAAGTCTAAAAGGACCAAACAAGCGACTACAAGTCTAAAAGGACCAAACAAGCGACTACAAGTCTAAAAGGACTAAACAAGCGACTACAAGTCTAAAAGGACTAAACAAGTGACTACAAGTCTAAAAGGACTAAACAAGCGACTACAAGTCTAAAAGGACTAAACAAGTGACTACAAGTCTAAAAGGACTAAACAAGCGACTACAAGTCTAAAAGGACTAAACAAGCGACTACAAGTCTAAAAGAGACTAAACAAGTGACTACAAGTCTAAAAGGACTAAACAAGCGACTACAAGTCTAAAAGGACTAAACAAGTGACTACAAGTCTAAAAGGACTAAACAAGCGACTACAAGTCTAAAAGGACTAAACAAGTGACTACAAGTCTAAAAGGACTAAACAAGCGACTACAACTCTAAAAGAGACTAAACAAGTGACTACAAGTCTAAAAGGACTAAACAAGCGACTACAAGTCTAAAAGGACTAAACAAGTGACTACAAGTCTAAAAGGACTAAACAAGTGACTACAAGTCTAAAAGGACTAAACAAGTGACTACAAGTCTAAAAGGACTAAACAAGCGACTACAAGTCTAAAAGGACTAAACAAGTGACTACAAGTCTAAAAGGACTAAACAAGCGACTACAAGTCTAAAAGAGACTAAACAAGTGACTACAAGTCTAAAAGGACTAAACAAGCGACTACAAGTCTAAAAGGACTAAACAAGTGACTACAAGTCTAAAAGGACCTAAACAAGCGACTACAAGTCTAAAAGGACTAAACAAGTGACTACAAGTCTAAAAGGACTAAACAAGCGACTACAAGTCTAAAAGGACTAAACAAGTGACTACAAGTCTAAAAGGACTAAACAAGCGACTACAAGTCTAAAAGGACTAAACAAGCGACTACAAGTCTAAAAGGACTAAACAAGTGACTACAAGTCTAAAAGGACCAAACAAGCGACTACAAGTCTAAAAGGACTAAACAAGCGACTACAAGTCTAAAAGGACCAAACAAGCGACTACAAGTCTAAAAGAGACCAAACAAGCGACTACAAGTCTAAAAGGACTAAACAAGCGACTACAAGTCTAAAAGGACTAAACAAGTGACTACAAGTCTAAAAGGACTAAACAAGCGACTACAAGTCTAAAAGGACTAAACAAGTGACTACAAGTCTAAAAGGACTAACAAGCGACTACAAGTCTAAAAGGACTAAACAAGCGACTACAAGTCTAAAAGGACTAAACAAGTGACTACAAGGTCTAAAAGGACTAAACAAGTGACTACAAGTCTAAAAGGACTAAACAAGCGACTACAAGTCTAAAAGGACTAAACAAGCGACTACAAGTCTAAAAGGACTAAACAAGTGACTACAAGTCTAAAAGAGACTAAACAAGCGACTACAAGTCTAAAAGGACTAAACAAGCGACTACAAGTCTAAAAGGACTAAACAAGCGACTACAAGTCTAAAAGGACTAAACAAGCGACTACAAGTCTAAAAGGACTAAACAAGCGACTACAAGTCTAAAAGGACTAAACAAGCGACTACAAGTCTAAAAGGACCTAAACAAGCGACTACAAGTCTAAAAGGACTAAACAAGCGACTACAAGTCTAAAAGGACTAAACAAGCGACTACAAGTCTAAAAGGACTAAACAAGCGACTACAAGTCTAAAAGGACTAAACAAGCGACTACAAGTCTAAAAGGACTAAACAAGCGACTACAAGTCTAAAAGGACTAAACAAGCGACTACAAGTCTAAAAGGACTAAACAAGCGACTACAAGTCTAAAAGGACTAAACAAGCGACTACAAGTCTAAAAGGACTAAACAAGCGACTACAAGTCTAAAAGAGACTAAACAAGCGACTACAAGTCTAAAAGGACTAAACAAGCGACTACAAGTCTAAAAGGACTAAACAAGCGACTACAAGTCTAAAAGGGCTAAACAAGCGACTACAAGTCTAAAAGGGACTAAACAAAGCGACTACAAGTCTAAAGGACTACAAGTCTAAAAGGACTAAACAAGCGACTACAAGTCTAAAAGGACTAAACAAGCGACTACAAGTCTAAAAGGGCTAAACAAGCGACTACAAGTCTAAAAGGACTAAACAAGCGACTACAAGTCTAAAAGGACTAAACAAGCGACTACAAGTCTAAAAGGGCTAAACAAGCGACTACAAGTCTAAAAGGACTAAACAAGCGACTACAAGTCTAAAAGGACTAAACAAGCGACTACAAGTCTAAAAGGACCAAACAAGCGACTACAAGTCTAAAAGGACTAAACAAGCGACTACAAGTCTAAAAGGACCAAACAAGCGACTACAAGTCTAAAAGGACTAAACAAGTGACTACAAGTCTAAAAGAGACCAAACAAGCGACTACAAGTCTAAAAGGACTAAACAAGTGACTACAAGTCTAAAAGGACCAAACAAGTGACTACAAGTCTAAAAGGACTAAACAAGCGACTACAAGTCTAAAAGGACCAAACAAGTGACTACAAGTCTAAAAGGACTAAACAAGCGACTACAAGTCTAAAAGGACTAAACAAGCGACTACAAGTCTAAAAGGACTAAACAAGTGACTACAAGTCTAAAAGGACTAAACAAGTGACTACAAGTCTAAAAGGACTAAACAAGCGACTACAAGTCTAAAAGGACTAAACAAGCGACTACAAGTCTAAAAGGACTAAACAAGCGACTACAAGTCTAAAAGGACTAAACAAGTGACTACAAGTCTAAAAGGACTAAACAAGCGACTACAAGTCTAAAAGGACTAAACAAGTGACTACAAGTCTAAAAGGACTGAACAAGCGACTACAAGTCTAAAAGGACTAAACAAGCGACTACAAGTCTAAAAGGACTAAACAAGCGACTACAAGTCTAAAAGGACTAAACAAGCGACTAAAAGTCTAAAAGGACTAAACAAGTGACTACAAGTCTAAAAGGACTAAACAAGCGACTGAGTTCGTCCACCCGTGTGCATGCATACCGCAGCAGAGCATGCTGCTATTGAATATACATGTGAATAGGGATGGGTATCGTTAAGGTTTTAACGGTACTACTACTTTTATCGATACCGCTTATCGGTCCGTTCTTTTAACGGTACTCTTATCGGTTCTTTTGGAGAGAATAAATAAGGTAAACTAACTAAATTGTGAACAAAACTAACATTGCTTTTTATTTAAATTAAATAAATAATATTTCACATCAAAAGAAACAATGTTTTAACAAATGGTATTAAATAATCTGATGACAGAACTGTAATCAGAATAGCTGAAACTTTAACAAAATAAATAACTCAGTTTCCTCTAATCATTAACCCATGTTTGTATCATGGTGTTAACTCCGTGTGTTGCTGCTAGCATACAGAACACCTGACGTGGAAACGTTACTCGTGGATGGGGCTACAGAGCTGCTAGAAAGACAGTGGAACCCGGTGCATTCCTCCGTCTGGATGTGGAGCACTTTTGATAAATGTTTAGACAAATTGCTCGTGTTGCCGCCCTCACATGCTGAACTCTTATTGCACTTTAGGTAACGAGCGAGACGGGTAAAGTGTAACCACCTCGGAGCGAGTTCTCTCCGCCATCTCCGTGTGTGTGTGTGTGTGTGTGTGTGTGTGTGTGTGTTGCTGCATGTAGCAGCTGCAACACTGCCCCGCCCCCTCCCAAGTAGGCGGGGGAGAGAGATTGAAAATACTAAAAAATAATCATAGAAGCATTTTGCAGTCTTTTTGCGTATTAGAAACGGAGTTGGCGAAACTAAAACTGTAATATAATGTTTATGTACCAATAATACATAATGACATATTTTACATGTCTCCAGTACTGATAAAAAGACCGTTAACGTCGGAGCTTAACGGTACCGCGGTCTTTAATAATTAGTTAAGTACCGAAACTCGGTACCCATCCCTACATGTGAATCCTCCCACTGCCAGTATTTACCCGGTGTTTGTGTGTCTGCAGAGAGCAGAGGCTGACTGGGATCCTGGTCTTCGTCCTGACCGGAGTCTCCATCTTCCTCGCTCCTGTGCTGCAGGTTAGTGAGTGGAGCATCAACGAGGAGCTTTAGATCATGTTATATATAATGTACATACTGTATCTCTGCTTCTCTCTGTGCTCCAGTACATCCCCATGCCCGTGCTGTATGGAGTGTTCCTCTACATGGGGGTGGCCTCGCTGAGCGGCATCCAGGTACATTGAGATGAATGTTCATACAGTATATCCATGTGTTGCTAATGTGCTTCATGTGTGAAACTTACAGAATTATCAAGCCCTCAAAATCTAAGTTCAGCTTTCAAAATAATAACAACAATCTGGAAAAAATGCTGCTCCAAAAACAAGTAAATATATAATAAAAAACCAGGTGTTTTCGCTTTTAATAAGTGAAGAAATGTGCCAATGGAACAAGTACAAAATGGCTTGGTGAGATTTCTTGAAGTAAAGATGGAATAATTAGAAATCACATCTTGTATTTATCTGGGGAAACTTATTTTGAACTATATTTGACCAGAATCAGCGAATTTGTAACAAAAAAAGCCAGAAATGCTCAGACGTTTCCTGATGTTAGTTAGTGGAGATGTTCCTCTATAAGATGCTCAAGATGCCTAAAAACAAGAGTTGTTAGCTCTTGTTTCACGTTTAACGACATGTTCTGCTAGAAATGAGACAAATATATTTGGCAAGATTTGAAATTTTTGCAGTGTAATTGTGAAATATCACGGAAACCAAAATATCACACACACACACACAGAGAGAGAGAGAGAGACACTCACACACACAGAGAGAGAGACACACACACAGAGAGAGAGAGACACTCACACACACACACACACACACACATAGAGAGAGACAAACACACACACATAGAGAGACAAACACACACACGCACATAGAGAGAGACAAACACACACACACACACACACACACACACACACACACACATAGAGAGAGACAACCACACACACACACACACACACACACACACACACACACACACACACACACACACACACACACACACAGAGAGAGACACATGCACACACACACAGAGACACACACACACACACACACACACACACACACATATCTAGGAATGCTGGATGATTGGATTAGTTGAGGAAAAAGGCATTGATTATAGTAAAGGTGAATTCAATGGTGCTCCCTACAGAACATTTATCAGCCACTATCTAATAACACACACATTCCCTTCAAACGCCGGACAGCATAGACTCGCACTTTGATATGTTCCAATTGAACAATTCCCTTTATTTGAAGCGGACATCTTCAAACGGCTTCAGATCAGAAACGTCCCAATATTTAGTTTAGTTCAAATTCAAGAAACGTTATCTATCCCGAGTGGAATAATGATGACACCAATATGTGATGCTCGTAGTCATGGGAGCGGATCAAGCCGTGTAATGAATATGTGATGCTCGTAGTTCTGGGAGCGGATCAAGCCGTATAATGAATATGTGATATGCTCGTAGTCATGGGAACGGATCAAGCCGTGTAATGAATATGTGATGCTCGTTGTCATGGGAACGGATCAAGCTGTATAATGAATATGTGATATGCTCGTAGTCATGGGAACGGATCAAGCCGTGTAATGAATATGTGATGCTCGTTGTCATGGGAACGGATCAAGCCGTGTAATGAATATGTGATATGCTCGTAGTCATGGGAACGGATCAAGACGTATAATGAATATGTGATGCTCGTAGTCATGGGAGCGGATCAAGCCGTGTAATGAATATGTGATGGTCGTAGTTCTGGGAGCGGATCAAGCCGTGTAATGAATATGTGATGCTCGTAGTCATGGGAGCGGATCAAGCCGTGTAATGAATATGTGATGGTCGTAGTTCTGGGAGCGGATCAAGCTGTAATGAATATGTGATACTCGTAGTCGTGGGAACGGATCAAGCCGTGTAATGAATATGTGATGCTCGTAGTCATGGGAGCGGATCAAGCTGTAATGAATATGTGATATGCTCGTAGTCATGGGAACGGATCAAGCCGTGTAATGAATATGTGATGCTCGTAGTCATGGGAGCGGATCAAGCTGTATAATGAATATGTGATGCTCGTAGTTCTGGGAGCGGATCAAGCCGTATAATGAATATGTGATATGCTCGTAGTCATGGGAACGGATCAAGCTGTATAATGAATATGTGATATGCTCGTAGTCATGGGAACGGATCAAGCTGTATAATGAATATGTGATATGCTCGTAGTTCTGGGAGCGGATCAAGCTGTAATGAATATGTGATGCTCGTAGTCATGGGAACGGATCAAGCTGTATAATGAATATGTGATATGCTCGTAGTTCTGGGAGCGGATCAAGCTGTATAATGAATATGTGATATGCTCGTAGTTCTGGGAGCGGATCAAGCTCTACATGATGCCCCCCAAACACCAGCCGGACTTCTCCTTCCTGCGCCACGTCCCTCTGAGGCGAGTTCACCTCTTCACTCTGGTTCAGATCATCTGCCTCGCCGTGCTCTGGATCCTCAAGTCCACCTTCCTCGCCATCATCTTCCCCATCATGGTGAGGCCGTTCATTCAGATACAATATGTCTTACATTTGTTACGCTTAGAGGGAATGCTGGATGGAGACGCTGCAGGAATTCAGCGTTTAAAAAAATAAATAAAAACCAGCTGAAGAACCAAAACGTGCACTTAGTATATTGACTTATTAGCTTGTATTTAAGTACACATTTAAGATACTTCTACTTTATTTGTGTATTTATTTTAATGCTTCTACTCCACTCCTATTATCTGACAGCTTCATTTTACTTTACAAGTAAAATAACGTTTTTTTTTACTTAAATATAAAGATTTCTGCCCAAAAACATTAAAATAATTTAAAGATTTTTTTATAAACTAGGCAACAGCTTATTTGTTCATTTGTTCATTTGTTTATTTGTTTATTTGTTTATATGCGACTGAAATCAAAACAGTGAGTCAATTAATCGATCGAACAAATATTTTGGCATCTATTTCGATGGTTAAAGTCATTTTTTATTAAACATATCTTTCCTTTTTCCAGCTTCATAAATGTGAATATTTTCCTTTTCTTTGACCAGTGTTAATAAAGTTGAGGTTTGGGCTGAATAAACAATGTTTAGGTGAAACTTTGGGATCATTTCTCCCTATTTTTACAACTGAAATGGATTCATGGAGACGGCAACCATCAGATAAATCTATCGTGTAAATAAAGTAGTTATTTGTTCAACAACAGTAGATTGTGTTGAACTAATGCGTGAGTAATGGTGACCTCATGATGTCAGTCATCAGTATACCCATCTTGGTACCAGAGTCTCCCCTAAATGCCCCGAACAGATCCTGGGTCTGATGGTGGTGCGGAAGCTTCTGGATCTCATGTTCTCTCAGCACGACCTCGCCTGGATGGACGACATCCTGCCCGACAAAGACAAGAAGAAGGACAAGAAGAAGAAGAAGAAGAAGAAGCCGGTGGCGGAGCAGCCCGACAGCGACGAGGAGGTGGGGAGGAAATATTACTGAAAACACACACACACTCACTCACACACACACACACACACACACACACACACACACACACACACACACACACACACACACACACACACACACACACTCACTCACACACACACACAGATACACAGAGACTTCCTGCCACACACTCTGATGCTGGAAGCTCTCAATCTGGGGTTATCAGTATTTACTGGGATTGAAAGCGTGTGTGTGTACAGTATTTATGTGTGTGTGTGTGTGTGTGTGTGTGTGTGTGTGTGTGTGTGTGTGTGTGTGTGTGTGTGTGTGTGTGTGTTCTCTCAGTATTTAAGTGTGTGTGATGTGTTTTCTCATTATTTACTGTGTATTTAAATGTGTGTGTGGATGTGTTCTCTCAGTGTATTACTGTGGATCTCAGTGTGTGTGTGTGTGTGTGTGTGTGTGTGTGTGTGTGTGTGTGTGTGTGTGTGTGTGTGGATATGTTTTCTCAGTGTATTACTGTGTATCTCAGTGTGTGTGTGTGTGTGTATATGTTTTCTCAGTGTATTACTGTGTGTGTGTGTGTGTGTGTGTGTGTGTGTGTGTGTGTGTGTGTGTGTGCGTGTGTGTATATGTTTTCTCAGTGTATTACTGTGTGTGTGTGTGTGTGTGTGTGTGTGTGTGTGTGTGTGTGTGTGTGTGTGTGGATATGTTTTCTCAGTGTATTACTGTGTGTGTGTGTGTGTGTGTGTGTGTGTGTGTGTGTGTGTGTGTGTGTGTGTGTGTGTGTGTGTGTGTGTGTGCGTGTGTGTGTGTGTGTGTGTGTGTGTGTGTGTGTGTGTGTGTGTGTGTGTGTGTGTGTGTGTGTGTGTGTGTGTGTGTGTGTGTGTGTGTGTGTGTGTGTGTGTGTGTGTGTGTGTGTGTGCTCCTGCTCTGTTTCTCTCACTAATACTCGTGTTTCTCCTCTTTGTCCCACAGTGTTGCTGAAGGCTCTGTAAACTCTCACTACTCTTACTGTCTGTCCTCGTTCCTCTCAATGTGTCTGTGTTTTAACTCTGTTAGCTTCTCTGTGCCCGTTGTGTGCAGGATAAGGCTTGTGCTGTTCTATATTTCTGTCCACAAACCCCCCGAAAACCCCCAAAATCAAATATATGCTGTGGTCTGTTCACTCAAAGAAGAGAAATGTAAACGCAAATCTCCATATTTACAGCTTTTCACTGTCGTTTGTATCAAACTAACAGGAGAACTAGTGCCCCTAATGTTCACCCTCTGTCTGAAACCAGAGCCCAGTCTGCTCTGATTGGTTAGCTCTCTGTTGTGATTGGTAAACCGCTTAAAGATGTCCCGCCCTTTAGCCTATCACGTGTGCTGGAAGGAAAACACAACAATTTTAGCGTTTGAAGACCATTTACATGCACAAAAAAACACACTATAGGAAAGGGAACACCCACAAATAACAGCACAGGGCCTCTTTAACAGGTATCAGTGCATGTCTATGGTACGGAGACATTTCATAGATAACAGAAATCTAGAATGAATGGAGTCTTATCCTCTAAAATCCTGTTTGTCCTGCATGTCGAACACTTCCTGTTTCTTCCATCAGCCCATAAGCCCCGCCCCCCCAGTGAAGATCCCCATGGAGCCCCTTCCCTTAAACCCCCCCACCCAGAACCAGACGTCTGAGTGTGAGTACCCCCCCTCCACCTCTGTTTATGATCTGTTTGATGTTGTTGTATTAGATGTGATAAAGGGCAGCTGTTGCTCTCCACGTGGATCACCTGTTTTTAAAATATAAATCCCACATTTGCTCAATTAACTATTACAAAAATAATGTGAAGGAGAAATGCAATTTTAAATGTAATTAACATTAAATGTACGTTACCATCCTTTGGTAATCATTTGTTTGTGTTTACACACACCATGAAGGAAGAAGTGTATCCTTGAGACCAGTGGTGTAGTGGGGATGTTTGTACTGGGGGGACGCTATTTGAATGAGGTCGTCCCAAACAACCGGCTCTTCTGGTGAAGTACAGCAGCTTCACTCGTAGCTTCGGTGCTGCTCTCTCTTCTTGTGAATTATATTCTTTTTAGAAAAGAAGTCAAGTAAGAAATGTTTGCCTGCCTTATAGAGCTTTGTGGTTGGGCGGCGAGCTGGCCGGGGGTGTATCACTGACACGCCCCCAGCTCGCCGCGGGGTCACGAGCGTGATGACGAAGCATCATTCTTTAAGGAAATCGTTTTTATTTTGCATTATAATTACTGTGAAATGTGTTATGTTTTTGTCATTATTACAACAAATACACACAGTTTGCAATGATTTTATATTTATTAGACTATTAAAAAAAAGATCATGCTTCAAATAAGTGGGGGTGCCGCGTACCCCCGCGTCCAACGCCCACGACACCACAGCTTGAGACGGAACAAACCACACGGAGACAAACTAGAAAAAGTCAGATTTATTCAAAAACAAATAACAACACATCTGTGAATAATAATAATAACAAATTGTAATGTTGATTTATACAGCATTTTACTTGAAGTCCTTTACATCGTTAAACAAGGATTAGAAGATTTCAGGACTGCATTGAGAAATAGTAAATTAGACAATTTATAGATCTATCGACTTTAGACTTTATTTATGTCAGTAAGTCACAACATGATTTAAAGATCCATGTTCCAGAGCAACGTCTCAATACGACCGGCCTGCACGTTCAACAGTTTACAAATCCTGTTTGTTCATCAAGTTATCTGTGTGTGTCGGTGTGTGTTGTGTGTCGGTGTGTGTTGTGTTGTGTTGTGCACTTTCTCTGTGTGTGTTTTCCTGCAGGAGACGAACCCTTACTCTACAGTCACGTCCAATCACCATGAACCCAAACACAGGTGTACACACACACACACACACACACACACACACACACACACACACACACACACACACACACACACACACACACACACACACACAGTAGGGAGACAGGAAGTCACAGACAGGAAGTCAGAGAGGATTTAAAGAAGGTGAAACACATCGTTGGTTTTGAGCTTTTCATGGGATTTGTTGACGATATAAACAACAAATATTGTTTACCTTTGTACTCGACATAACTCGGTGAACTCTGTATGTTAAGGCTGAACACACACACACACACACACACACACACACACACACACACACACACACACACACACACACGTTATGGAAAAATCTGTAAAATATGAATGTATGCTTTACAGAATGAACTGATCCCGCTATATAGTCACTCACACACACACCGAACACACACACACACACACACACACCCCGAACACACACACACCGAACACACACACACACTTCAGCTCGACTGTACACATGTTATGAGACATAACAGCGTGTACAGTAGGGAGAATAACACCAGATAATTCTGTGCATTAAAATGACACTTATTTGTTGATTGGATTCTAACCTCTGGGTCTCGTATCTAATTCATGTCTGCTGATCGTGTCGTTCCTCCTCTTCTTATCAAACAGCGCCCTCTGCAGTCCTTTAGCACTTACTGTATCTTATGGTTCTCTGTGCCACACACTCAATGCTGCTGAAGACACACACACACACACACACACACACACACACACACACACACACACACACACACACACACACACACACACACACACACCATCATGCTACTTTATGATGTCTTTATTTCAATTTGTTCCACATATTATCTTTTCATGTTTTTGTTGTTGTTTTTCTTAAGATTTTTCAACAAAACGTGACTTTTCTTTACATTTCTTTCGGCACTTCCTGTTTCCCTAACCCGGTGACTTCTGGGGGATTTTTGACACTATGATTTGTACATGTGATATTGATAGTCATTTCTCCCACAGCCTCTCTCTGCACCTGAAGACCACCTCCCCCTCCTCCCTCGCTCCACCTCCCCCCCCGCCTCGCCGACAGCTGGAATCAAACTCCAGAAATAACCACCGCCTTTATACCCACAATGCCCTGCTGCAAACACCTGCTATCCACAGAGACTCTCAGCGAAAGCCATCTCTCTTCAGGGGCTCGTGTGCCGACACCGAGCTGTAAGACACCAGCAGGAGCTGATTATAATCTGCAGGGTATCTCATTTACACTTTAGAAACCAAGCCCAATAAGCAAAGAGGCAGAGCTCTTCCTCTTTAATCGGGTTTTTATCAGATTGTATTCCATGTATTGCACCCCCCCCCCCCACCTGAATCTCTCTAGGTAGTGACCAAAAATAGCTGCAAAAAAAAGAACCAAAATGTGTTTATAATAATATACAAATGAACCCGCTAGGCATCAGTTTTATTCATCATGATTTTTTCTTTTTCTTGTGCATTTAAAGAATACTAGAGAATGACGCACTGTGGATGTAAAGCCCAGAAAATGTAATAAAACATCATTTAAAATGTGTTCGTTTTGTTTTGTGCTGCTATCATTAACCTCTCACGGGAGGAATTGAAATACATTACATTTAGTGAAAACATTTTCAACATATTACGTTTTTAGAAACACTTAATTATGGCTTTTTAAATAATTGTTCACATACTCTGACTATTTTAAGAATGTTTCGACATAATGTGTTTCGACATGCACCATGTGGGGGAAACTTCTGTAGCAATTGGAGTCAGGACTCAAAGAGACACGAGGAGAGCTGGAGCTTTGATAGATAGAGATAAGATAGAGCTCTATTGTCTCCCTTAGGAGAAATGTGTCTTGGGCATCGAGATAATACACAAAAAACATTCAGGTCAATTCATTCAGATAGATCTTTAATGTTGTACAGGTACAACGCAATTACAATAAACTCAACAAATGGGACTTAAAATAGACATGATAGGGAATATGTACATAAATAAATAATAAATTAAATTGCACAATTCCCCTCGTATTGCACGGAAGGCTTATATAATTTAAATATTAGCAGCGTTTAGTGCACATATGGCCCTGGGGAAATTAAATAAACTGAACTTGAGTCTGTTTGTCCGGGAAGACGTGGTACGGAAGCGCCTGCCTGAGCGCAGCCTACAAAGTGCCCGGCAAACGCTGACGAGTTATTTGGAGCTTCGGCCGGAGAATTCACAAGACATGTCACTGACCACGGTCTGACCACACGGGTGAGATGCCACCATCAATCCTGAAGAGCCTCCTGCAGCTCCAGGTTTGAACTAGTTCAGAGTAATAATCAACATTCTTCAATAGAGAGACTGAACAGCTGAGGACACTGAATCACAGTTGTTGTCGCTTATGGCTCGAGGTCATCTGCACCCAGAGAAGGATGTGTTCCAGGTGTCCCACAACAATCACTATCTCTGACCGAGAGCTGCCCGGTAACAAACTGGTAACAACCACAACTTGCTAGGGCAGGCCCTCCTTATGGGAGATAGCGGCTGCTCAAGGGTTAGGGCAGCTGCGTCAGAGGGCGAAAGGTAAACATGTATTCAGAATTATTCCCTGACAATGACTTTTTTTAACACACTATACTATGACTTTTTTTAACTCACTATACTATGACTTTTTTTAACACACTATACTATGACTTTTTTTAACTCACTATACTATGACTTTTTTCAATTTGTCTCGACCTTTTCTGTGAAACTATGCCTTTTTTAAATCTCTTATATTTTTTTCTGTCATCCTATACTTGGATTTTCTGACTTGTTTATTTGTATATCATACTATGCTATACATTTTTATACAGAGATACTAGAATATTACTATTTTAATCCTGTTTTCACACAATATTTGAATTTCTTTTTTCATATTACAGAACAATTATGGCTTTTTTTGTGACCTTTTTAAACCACTTGTTTTAAGTGATACTCTTCCAGGGTTCCTTTGTTGTAAACATGATGAAATATGTTGGAAATAAGATGAAGACATCAGTTTAAAAATAAATACATTTATTTATTTTTCCTGACTTTACTAAGACTATTTAACTATATTTTTCGACAGTGTCATTTGACTTTTTAAATGTATTTTTTAAGGCATTCTTAACTTTGCCACGTCATTTCCTGAAGTAAATTACCTGATTACTCCAAACCCCCAGGAAGTGCGCCGGACTCTGAGGAAAATATCATGGATGTATAATATGGATATTCATATAATCCGTTTTCATTGTGCGTAATGGTACAACTGACTCATACTACTGAACACGTCACATGAACGTGCCGGGCGGAGCGGTCCCGTGGGTTGGGTCCGCGTTCATAATGTCGAGGAAAATAACTCAGAATAACGTTATTAGCACATTTTACAACTTGAGGACCGAATATTTTCCAAGCCCCCAGGAAGTGCGCCGGACTCTGAGGAAAATATTCGTTGTGGCCAAACGCGGTACTTCGGTATCAGTCGCTGGGCCCGGAAATACTTTCCCCCATTGACTAACATTGGGAAAGAGACGTCTGTAAATCGTTGGATAACGACGATTTTTTTAAACTAAATAAACTACCCAGTATGAACATGTGTATAGCCCTTATAAAAAACATTAGGTCCTCAAGTTGTAAAATATTCTAATAACGTTATGAGTTATTTCTCTCGGCATTATGAACGCGCATCTAACCCACGGGACCGCGCCGCCCGGCACGTTCATGTGATGTGTTCAGCACTACATGAGTTGTACCTTTACCCATGGATGCACAACAAGAACGGATTATATGATTATGTGAATACTTTCGTGACATTTCGTTCTCTCAAAAGTGGGGCCATTTTGTCTTCATGCGTCAATGAGCAGCTCTCACGCTGTATCCAGTTTTTATCATACATCCATGGATTACTCCCCTTGGCAAAAGGTGATAACAGGTGAAATTCCCAGTACAACCATCTTAACAATAAAACCTCTTGACTAAAGCTAAAAGTTCTCCATTAAACGCAGAAAGCAACAGCTAGCTCTTTAGTTAGCACTTAGCATCTGTGGCTGTTGATGACGTGCATCTCAGGAGCGTCACTTCCCAGAAGGAGCATTATGGCGCGTTTTCACTGCAGCGGGTAGCTTTTTCTGGGGCTCTCATTGAAGATGACGTCACGGCTCCGCCTACACTGCGTTACTATAGTAACTACCCCAGTTCCTAAACTGTAATGGAAGCGCAGCATTAAAGTGAGCCGGGCCTAATAAGGCCTAACCAAACCGAGCGAGGCCTGCAGTGGAAACGCGCCATTACACCACACCCGCTTTATATCAAACTATATATATAACTCCAAATTATAGTAAAGTGTCTAAATTAAAGGTACTTTTAAACATGTACAATAAATAGCTTTGAAATATATTGAAGTGACTCAACTCAAACTGAATATTAACTATTGCAGTAATAATTCTGCACATTCCACATACGTCCATTTTAGATGCTGACGCCAGTAACATCTGGAAGAGTGTGATATTTTAAGCTACTGGCAAACTGAAATATCAGTGAAGTACTGTTTCACAGAAAAGCAGATATCGCAGCTTATGGACAAACATTACTTTAATAACTTGAAACCCAGAGAATTAATAGTGAGGTATTTTAAATGAGCAGTGCTGCAAAATGTAGGATGTACTGAGTGTAAGGTGTTATTTAAAAATAATGTCAGAGTGGGGACAGTTCAAGTCATTTTATTAGTTACCACCAACATTTGTCACAGCAATATTTTCAGCGGCTCCATTCTGGGGGTTTGTCGAAAAACAGTCAACATTATATTATATTACCCGATAGTGAACTTTTATCTATGCATACTTTGATCCTATACGGTTTACATCATGCTTATGTATTTTCCGTTTAATAAATTACCATCAATCAAATTGTGGAACCCCATGAACACACTGTCAGCTAAACCAGTCTCAATTAAATCATTTAAAGTAAAATGCAAAAGTCAGGAATGCTCAATCTTTATTTAAACTTTAAAAAATGAAAACAAATAAAAATGGAATGACTGACAGCCGGAGCAAAAATTGAAAATTCAACCCTGGTATAGATGGGTGGCTTTCTCTAGACTTCTTTAGAGAGGAGGGGGATTAGTTTCCTCCACGGAGACGCAGCACAAGATGGAGGGTGGACTCCTTCTGGATGTTGTAGTCGGAGAGGGTGCGGCCATCTTCCAGCTGTTTGCCAGCAAAGATCAACCTCTGCTGATCTGGGGGGATGCCTTCTTTGTCCTGGATCTTAGCCTTCACGTTCTCGATGCTGTCACTTGGCTCAACCTCCAGGGTGATGGTCTTTCCAGTGAGGGTCTTGACGAAGATCTGCATGCCTCCCCTCAGACGGAGCACAAGATGGAGGGTGGACTCCTTCTGGATGTTGTAGTCGGAGAGAGTGCGGCCATCTTCCAGCTGCTTGCCAGCAAAGATCAACCTCTGCTGATCTGGGGGGATGCCTTCTTTGTCCTGGATCTTGGCCTTCACGTTCTCGATGCTGTCACTTGGCTCGACCTCCAGGGTGATGGTCTTTCCAGTGAGGGTCTTCACGAAGATCTGCATGCCTCCACGGAGACGCAGGACCAAGTGAAGAGTGGACTCCTTCTGGATGTTGTAGTCGGAGAGAGTGCGGCCGTCTTCAAGCTGCTTGCCAGCAAAGATCAACCTCTGCTGATCTGGGGGGATGCCTTCTTTGTCCTGGATCTTGGCCTTCACGTTCTCGATGCTGTCACTTGGCTCGACTTCAAGGGTGATGGTCTTTCCGGTGAGGGTCTTGACGAAGATCTGCATGCCTCCCCTCAGACGGAGCACAAGATGGAGGGTGGACTCCTTCTGGATGTTGTAGTCGGAGAGGGTGCGGCCATCTTCAAGCTGCTTGCCAGCAAAGATCAACCTCTGCTGATCTGGGGGGATGCCTTCTTTGTCCTGGATCTTGGCCTTCACGTTCTCGATGCTGTCACTTGGCTCAACCTCCAGGGTGATGGTCTTTCCGGTGAGGGTCTTGACAAAGATCTGCATGCCTCCCCTCAGACGGAGCACAAGATGGAGGGTGGACTCCTTCTGGATGTTGTAGTCGGAGAGGGTGCGGCCATCTTCAAGCTGCTTGCCAGCAAAGATCAACCTCTGCTGATCTGGGGGGATGCCTTCTTTGTCCTGGATCTTGGCCTTCACGTTCTCGATGCTGTCACTTGGCTCGACTTCAAGGGTGATGGTCTTTCCGGTGAGGGTCTTGACGAAGATCTGCATGCCTCCCCTCAGACGGAGCACAAGATGGAGGGTGGACTCCTTCTGGATGTTGTAGTCGGAGAGGGTGCGGCCGTCTTCAAGCTGCTTGCCAGCAAAGATCAACCTCTGCTGATCTGGGGGGATGCCTTCTTTGTCCTGGATCTTGGCCTTCACGTTCTCGATGCTGTCACTTGGCTCAACCTCCAGGGTGATGGTCTTTCCGGTGAGGGTCTTGACAAAGATCTGCATGCCTCCCCTCAGACGGAGCACAAGATGGAGGGTGGACTCCTTCTGGATGTTGTAGTCGGAGAGGGTGCGGCCATCTTCAAGCTGCTTGCCAGCAAAGATCAACCTCTGCTGATCTGGGGGGATGCCTTCTTTGTCCTGGATCTTGGCCTTCACGTTCTCGATGCTGTCACTTGGCTCGACCTCCAGGGTGATGGTCTTTCCAGTGAGGGTCTTCACGAAGATCTGCATGCCTCCACGGAGACGCAGGACCAAGTGAAGAGTGGACTCCTTCTGGATGTTGTAGTCGGAGAGAGTGCGGCCATCTTCCAGCTGCTTGCCAGCAAAGATCAACCTCTGCTGATCTGGGGGGATGCCTTCTTTGTCCTGGATCTTGGCCTTGACATTTTCAATGGTGTCACTTGCCTCCACCTCCAAGGTGATGGTCTTTCCAGTGAGGGTCTTCACGAAGATCTGCATTTTGACACTGAAGAGAAGAAAAACATGAATAATTCAGAATGTACTCATAAGACTAGTTATCACAAAAATGTTCAACAAGCAAAGTTCTGCATTTAAAAAACGTAATTAAAAATAAGTACTTTGAGCAGAAGTATTGATTGTCTAGTAAAATGTTCTCTTCAGTATTAATTATTCTTTAGTAAAAATTGCTTTGTTGTTTTTTTATTTCAAACTACTGTACACAATTGTTTATGTATATTAACAGGAGATTGGTATGTTATTATATTGTCCATTTTATATTTTTTAGATATTCCTCTGAATACAGGTATTTTGTTTTATTGCTTTTTAGATTTTTCAAATGTCAATTTCTTTAATAAAAAAAACAATTCGTAATTCAAAATGTTGCTTTGACAAAATTATTTCCCAGTTTGGGATAAATAATCCATCCATTTAATCGTGAACACTATGCAGTGTTATAATGTAAGAGTATGCCTTTGTGGCATCAATTGAAAGTAAAAAAATTCCCTGAGCTCAAAAGAAAAAACACCCCATTTTCAGCAGTGACGAGGCATTTTACAGCTAATCCAAACGGCTTCTAAATAAGTTCCTCTTTTATAACTGTGGTAGCATTTTATGAAAACAGAACACACACTACCTCATTAATTAAAATACAATAGACCCGAGTTTGAAACCTAGTTAAAAAAATACACGTAAAAGCTTAAACAGAATGACGTCGAGTAATTCAGCTAACGGCTAAGCTAAACAGCTAACGTTGAGTCATTCAACTAACCAGACATTCGGGCTAACAGCTAAGCTAAACAGCTAAGCTAACGATGAGTCATTTAGCTAGACAGACGTTTGAGCTAACAGGTAAGCTAACGGCTATGCCAATATAAGCTAATGTTGCTACGGTAACCGGATGCGGCATTAAATGTCTTTTTTTGTATAGTTATTGTGGTCAGAGATATATCTCGCCTTTAATACGTTACAGCTATTACAGTTACTGATTTACCAGACTGAATAAAAGGCAGGATTTAGATTAATTTCCTTCTGCCCGTCGACGTTTTCTTGTTTTGCTTTTAGGCCCCAGCTAGGGCTAAAAAACAGCGACCGTTCGTCATTTATTCGATTTAAACAGCTATATAGAGGGCTACCACATTAATACTTAGTAACACAAAGATATACATTGGTAAAATATGGGCTTATACACAGTAAATATACACTAAACGGCTTTAAATACTTACAAACAAGTGTTTTTCCAGCTGTAACCAATCTGCTCCGGCTGCTGTCAGGTCTGAGGAACAAAGAGCAGCGCAGCAGTATTTATACAAAACAGTGTGGTGTCCTTCCGCTGCGTCCTTCGGTGGAACTATAACATGTTATTTAGCGACGATACACCGTTTAACCTTTTTCTTGAATTAAACACAAATATTCGAGATGAAGAAACAATACATGTTTTATACGTGAGATTAATCGTTTTTTAGACGACGGTGAGGCTGAAAAATGACCTTTTCGCAGCCTGCGCGGATGGATACTTGAAATACAGTGAATCCATGGCAGCAGTCGTGGTTATGTAAATAAGTACGTGTACTAAAATACTGTTGACGATTTAAGTACACGTTGGTTGCGACTTACCATTAAAGCAAATAAGAAGAAGAAGAAGTACACGTTTAAAGTAATGTTACTATACTTACGTATCTACATGTTATGCAAGTATGACTTCTAGTGGAATACATTTAGGAGGAAAATATATTGGGCTTTTTGTTTCACTTCATGCGTCTACTTATTTGTTTTGACAATGGAAGTCAGTATTATTTTTGATATCAAAATGAAAACTTTTCATCCGGAACCTTTTAAACAGCCAACCCTCTATTAAATACTTTGGTATTTAAACCCTAACATTATTACAACAAGTTATAAATAATAACAAGGCACATTTTTGTGAATTTTTTGTGAAATGTCTTAAAAACGATTGGAAAGATTGCCTTAAAATGTAGCTCAGATATTCATGTTCACCTTAGTATAAACTAGTAATACTTTGGTGATATAACTAGAGTCATGGTGGTCAAAACACAGGCTTACTTAACATGTTTATTACTGCAATTATGTGATAAAATACGCATTAAACATGAGCCTTTGACCCTGATTCTTGGCTCATAATAACCTCCACTGAGAGCTGAAGAAATAGAATGACCTCTTTGACTTCTGTATTAATAATTACATGAGAAAAGGACATATTGATGTTCTCGACCTTGTGACCTTTACCCCATCATCATGCATTTATATTATGTAACAAGCAGGATCCTCTGAGTCATATTCATAAATCGACTGGATATTATTCGGCACGTTTTCCCAGCAGGAGGATTGATTTCAGTCCCATCATGAACTTTACTCTGCCTGTGACCCTTCATTACCATTCAGTCATTAACCAAAAAACACTGTCTGCAGAAAATACTGACTGAGCAGATTATTGGTGGAGGACGGCAGAGTATTGATCGCTTCTTCTATGTAATTGTCTTTTGATTTCAGATAATCACTAACAACAATGTGTCTGAAGTGCATATTCTCTCGACTCAGGTATTTAAAATTAGCTGTGCAACTCATTCCAATACATGTATTTACTCTCAGATCATTTATATTTTGTATTATATCTAACGTCGGCAGAAACAACAATCATGTATTTATCATATCTGCATGCATGTCCGGCAGGTTTGAAGGCGGTTTTTAATAGTATTATTTAATTATGATAGACATTGGATTAGATTATAAAAGATGTCCTCTAAAAGGAAAAGGCTGATTGAATTAAGAAGTATAGAAATAATGCATATGTCTGGGAGAAGTACTCCGATATTGTACTTGAGTAAAAGTAGAAGTACTCAGATCTTGTACTTGAGTGAAAGTAGAAGTACTCAGATCTTGTACTTGAGTAAAAGTAGTAGTACTCAGATATTGTACTTGAGTAAAAGTAGAAGTACTCAGAGCTTGTACTTGAGTAAAAGTAGAAGTACTCAGATCTTGTACTTGAGTAAAAGTAGAAGTACTCTGATCTTGTAGTAAAAGTAGAAGTACTCAGATGTTGTACTTGAGTAAAAGTAGAAGTACTCAGAACTTGTAGTAAAAGTAGAAGTACTCAGATGTTGTACTTGAGTAAAAGTAGAATTACTCAGATCTTGTACTTGAGTAAAAGAAGAAGTACTCAGATCTGTAAAGTAACTAAAGGTATTAAATACATGTAGTGGAGTGAAAGTACACCATTTACCTCTGAATTGTAGTGGAGTAGCATCAATTGGAAATACTCAAGTAAAGTACAAGTATCTCTACTTAAGTAATGTACTTGTGTAAATGTACTTAGTTACTTCCCACCCCTGGTTTCTATTAGACTAAACTCCGACTTTAAGAAGATCACTGATATGATTTGAAAGTGTTTTGTTCAACCACAGTTAGAGGGAGAGTTCATTATTCCTCTCCGCCCTGCGTCTCTCCATCACACATTAATGCCTGCAGAATAATGGCTTCCTGTGTCTCCGTGTTGTGAGAGTGGCCCTCGCTGTTAGCAGCTTGTTATATTAATGACCTCAATGTGTTTCTGCTCATTATAGCAGCCTCTCTGGATGCACACAGTCATACATGTATTTATGGCTGCTGAGAGAAACTGCTTCATTAAACCTGTGTGGGTAGTTTATCCAGAATATCCGGTTTAAAGCTCCAGCAGTTGGATTAACCGCAGCAGGAAACGCCTCTGGAAATTGCTTTCGCTGCAGGAAGCACTATCGTCTTATTAGCATTCAGCAGAAGGAACCATTAGACACATTAAAACAGGTTTCTCCTCCCACACATCAGGGTAATCCAGAGAGAAGTCGCTTGTTAAACTGGAAGGAAGCCAAACTGCAAGGACGTTTATACTTTAAAGAAGCTTTGCTCGACTATTAAGTAGATTACAATGTTTGTACGTTGCAATTTAAAGTCCCTTTGGCTGTGTCCATGTGCATTTCTCCTCTCTAGGCTGAATACATGACTTGTGATTCTGTGTTGCTGATGATCTGGGTCCAATATAGGGGTCATGAACCTCACCAGAACACATTTAAGTGGTTTGAATGATGATTAGCAGGACAGAAAAGCAGGACTTCAAATAAATAATAATACATGGTGAACAGGTTTTTAGGACATCAGTTTACAAAACACACTCATGTTTCATTTCCAGGTCAAACAATAACAAAAACACCTAGTTATATATCAGTCTCCTTTTCTGCCAGAGTGTAAGAATACTCTGATACAAGTCAAAGTACTCAGACCTTGTACTTGAGTAAAAGTAGAAGTACTCAGATCTTGTACTTGAGTAAAAGTAGAAGTACTCAGATCTTGTTCTTGAGTAAAAGTAGAAGTACTCAGAACCTGTACTTGAGTAAAAGTAGAAGTACTCAGATCTTGTACTTGAGTAAAAGTAGAATTACTCAGATCTTGTACTTGAGTAAAAGTACAGATATTGTACTTGAGTAAAAGTAGAAGTACTCAGATCTTGTACTTGAGTAAAAGTAGAAGTACTCAAATCTTGTACTTGAGTAAAAGTAGAAGTACTCAGATCTTGTTCTTGAGTAAAAGTAGAAGTACTCAGATCTTGTTCTTGAGTAAAAGTAGAAGTACTCAGATCTTGTTCTTGAGTAAAAGTAGAAGTACTCAGATCTATTACTTGAGTAAAAGTAGAAGTACTCAGATCTTGTTCTTGAGTAAAAGTAGAAGTACTCAGATCTATTACTTGAGTAAAAGTAGAAGTACTCAGATCTTGTTCTTGAGTAAAAGTAGAAGTACTGCCTTCACTGGCTTCCAGTAACTGCTAGAATCCACTTCAAGACACTGGTACTTGCGTACCATGCTGCGAATGGATCTGGCCCTTCCTACATCCAGGACATGGTTAAACTGTACACCCCAGCGCGTGCACTCCGCTCTGCATCAACCAAACGACTCGCTGCACCCTCGCTGCGAGGAGGACCCAAGTTCCCATCAGCAAAAACACGTGGGTTTGCTATCCTGGCTCCAGGATGGTGGAATGAGCTCCCCATTGACATCAGGACAGCAGATAGCTTACACATCTTCCAGACTGAAAACTCATCTCTTTCGACTCCACTTCGAGCGATAGAACTATTAACAAAGCACTTATATACTAATAAAGGGCTGGCTTATCTAAAGCCAGTTGAGTAGCACTTGAAATGTTTTTGCTCTATGAAGCCTGATGTACTTATATGATTCTGTTTTCTTCAAGTTTATATTTTGTTGGTCGAACGCACTTATTGTAAGTCGCTTTGGATAAAAGCGTCAGCTAAATGTAATGTAATGTAAAAGTACTCAGATCTTGTTCTTGAGTAAAAGTAGGAATACTCTGTTTCAGTAAAAGTCCTGCATTCAAAGTGTTACTCAAGTAAAAGTAGAAAAGTTAAGATATTAAATATGAAATAAAGTATATTTTGACCCTGAAAAAGAAACACATCGACACCAAAGAATGGAACCGAACGCCTCGATGTTTAAAAAGTATTTTGTAGATTTTTTTATTCAAAGTCTTAACCATTTATTTAGGGAAACTTTTAACATTTGTTCTTCTCATAATGAAAATGTACATTTATCAATCTGCATAAAACATGACATGTACAGTACATCAAAATAAATTACATCATCTGGTGGGTTTTGATTGAGCTCGTCAGTTTCTACGCTTTATTTACATCGCAAACCTTTTCGCGTCTGCAGCTATTTTACATTTAGAAGCCAGCGGGTCCAGAGCTGGAGACTGAGAGGCCGGATTACAACATTGAAATACATGTGAGAAAAGGCCTTAAAGTCACAGATTTGACTGGAAGTAAAGCCAGAGCTGGACCTGCTGATACAAACATCCTTTCCACAGGCAGGGGGCAGGACACAGTTACAAAATAATGAGGAAAGGAATACAAAAAGCTTTTCAATATTTCCTTCCTCGTATTAACAGTTTGTGGCTCGACATGAGTGTGCATGTAAACAACAAATGTGTCCCCTTTAAGACTCATCCTTAAGATTTCAGGTGAGGTTGTTCATGCATGTTGTTTTGCACAGTGTTCAGACCATGGATGCATTAATGGACTCAGCGCTTCCACTTAATGTGAATTCGGCCAGTTATGATCCAATAATAGGTTTTTTTCCCCGTTGACCTCCATTTTCAAGACAAATCTTTAACTGTAAACACACATTTAATACCTTTTGCACACACTAATAGCATGGGCAGGTGTGTGTACAAACAATTGTTGAGTCTAGTTATTACATTCATGGTTCAGACAGGAGGCTAGGTGGATTTTGAGGCAATGTCACCATGCAAGTAGACGCAAATCCACAGGGTCGAGCGTTATTTGACCGTTTTGTGGCAGTTGAAAATGTTACCGGGGTCTAAATGAATGTCATTGGTGAAGGTGCAGAAATGAGAGGAAATATGAGATAAATGAAAGAAGGAACCAGAGTTTCTGTTGAAGTCAAAGAAATGCTGTTGGCGGCTAACTCACAGCTAATGTAGCTTTCCACAGTTTGCTGTCTCATTAAAGTGCAGCCAGGATCGTTTTTAAAGATTATAAGCCCTAACCTTGGAGACAGTACTTCCTGTGAGCGCTTCACCATAAAAGCCACCGTATGTTTTGATATTTTAAACAACAGAAATGGCAGCAGGAAGTATCTGGTTAGCATTGAAGCTAAGTGGGAGCGTAAACAGCTAAGACAAATGTGAACCCAGTATATGTGAATATCAGACTCCGCCGTTTAAACAAATCGAAACCACTGAATATAAATATGTCGAGTGGCTATTGCAGGAAACACCGACCATAAATAGTTCAAAAATATCAGTTTGAAAATCTTAAAGATTACAACTCTTTTAGACACATTTTCCAGGATCCTTTCAAAACATTTTTACAATTAACAAAAATAATAACAAAGTGCTTTAATCGCCTTTACTTCCTCTCTCTGTGTCCTGCCCCTTTATTCCAATTCACACCCAAAACCTTTTTCCCCTCCGTCCTCCATCACCTGGCGCTTTGAAGTTCAACACTGACTCCTTCTCTTGTTTCCTGTTCCCTCTCTTGTTCCCTCTCTTGTTCCCTCTCTTGTTCCCTCTCATGTTTCCCATCATGCCTTCAGTATCATCAGTCTTTGCTTCTCGTGGCAGAAGGGGCTAGACATCATCTATTTTATTTACATGGCCTCCTGCTGGGTGGAGAAGGAGGAAGGAGGGGAGGAAGAGGAGGAAGAGGAGGAGGGATGGGGGACGTTTCAGAAACTACTCCTTCTTCATATCGATACTTCATATTCACGAGAGTCCTGGTAATGAGAGAGAAATAGAAGTTAGTACTAAGGTAAGGTATTAGGTATTAACCTTAACACTTAGGGTTACAGGGTTTACATGAACCTTAACACTTAATAAGACCTTAAAAGAGATACATAATAGTTTAAAAACAACATTGTAAATACAGTAGGTACTAAAACCAGTTAAAAGGCTTCTGGGTAGGCAGCACAGGTGAAAGTAAACTCAGATATTCTACTTAAAGAGGCCCGATGTGTAGTTTTCCCTCGTGCATGTCAATGGTCTGCAAAGGCGAAAATCCCAGAGTTCTGCAACAAAGTGACATCACTATGGAATACTCGGCTCCTATTGGCTAGCGCTGCAACAGATTGTACGTGATAGGCTAAGGGGCGGGACATCTGTAAATTGGTTGAGCAATCACAACAGAGTCTGCAAATAGATGTAGGGCAGTAACAAGTAACATATTTTAGAGTAGATAAAGAGGCAAATAAAAGTACCTTAAAATTATACTCAAGCACAGTACGGAAGTAAATGTACTCGGTGTGTGTCCATAGTTAATAGCTAGATGTAGGTATTACAGTACCATGGCTCTGAGAGGGTATTGCAGTGAGACAGATTGTTTATATTTGATATAATAGTTTTCATTTTGTTCCTTTTCATTTGTATTGTTAAGTCTCTTTTACCACTCTTTTAAGTATTTTAAGTATTGTATTATGAAGTCTGAACACACTTATGCTTCTGTGACGATAGAATTTCCCAAATCGGGATCAATAAAGTATCTATCTATCTATACTGTATATATATCCATCTACCTACCTACCTACCTACCTACCTACCTACCTACCTACCTACCTACCTACCTACCTACCTACCTACCTACCTACCTACCTACCTACCTACCTACCTACCTACCTACCTACCTACCTACCTACCTAGGTAGGTAGGTAGGTAGGTAGGTAGGTAGGTAGGTACCTAAAAAACAAATATTCTTCCAAATGTAAGTGGAGTAGTATGAAGAGGCAAATCAAAGTTACAATAAATAGTTATTAGCAGTGTGTGTGTGTGTGTGTGTGTGTGTGTGTGTGTGTGTGTGTGTGTGTGTGTGTGTGTGTGTGTGTGTGTGTCCATAGATGTAGGTAGTGCAGAAATATGGCTGAGAGGTGACTGCAGGGAGATGGATGGTGTTAGTGACGCTGCTCAGTGTTGGTATTATTTCTTAAACTCACTCCTCCGGTCTCATACAGCGGGTTATCGAACTCCGTCTCCACGGTGATCTGTCGGTACGGGTGGGGGTAGATCAGAGGAAGCCTCAGGTTGGAGTGATATCTGCATCTGAGGGGAGGAAGAGGAGGAAGAGGAGGAGACAGAAAAACATATTTACAGACGCCAGTTTGGAGAAGATGTTCCAGAGGGAGGTTTCACATGGTGTCTTGGGTTGATAACAAGTCATTTAAAGACTTGAAAAACAGCTTTATCAATTAGAGACCTAGTTTGGAGAATCACATTTAACTGTACTTAATTAAATCAATTATATTTGTTGTTATTGTCCCCACACACTGACGCTTGTTTCTTACCGTGTCACGTAGACATAAGCCCCCCCGAGCAGCACGGACAGAACCAGAACGATGATGAAGATGGCGAGCGCCACGTTTCCCCCGTCCAGCTTGGAGCCTGCCGTCGCTCGAGCCACTGAGAGAGACAACACATTCATAAAACCGGTTAATTAAAACCAATCACACAACCTCAGTAAGTCCAGGGCAGGAAGGCAAAGCACACACAGGTGTAAACACATGCAAACAGGCGGGAACACACACACACAACAGGCAGAGCAGAAACAGAGAGGCTGGTTGCCAGAAAATGTATAGTCAGGGTCCTCATTAGCATACAATGACATGATATCCTATGCAGACAATAGTTGATAGAAATGGCTTGGTCGATCTTGGACAATGTTGGAGTGGTTCTGGTGTTGTAATGGAAATTGTTGGGAAAATACTCTTCCAACATGAGAGTAGCATGCTAACAAAGGTATCAACTGTAGCTGTGAACATGGCAGGATGTGTGATTACCTAGAAGAGCATCAGGACTGTTTGAGGCAGATGATAGCTATGTGATTAACATGATGATTCAGCCTCTATGGAGAGAGACATCAAGCATGCTCATTTCTGACGTGGAGCTAATCTGAAGTAAACATTGAATACTGCTTTCTATTCCTCCATCTTGTGACTGTGTAACTCCCTCTCTTGATATCAGCATGTGAAGGACACTGTTCAGGAACTAGTTGATGCTCTGTATGTGATGACTACTTCCATTCTGGAGAGGATCACAGACACATGGATCCTGAGGCTGAAGCTCAAACTGGGGACCAGGGATTATTAACATGTTTAAGTATTCAAGAAAAGTCCGAATTTTGAGATTTTGAGAAAAAAGGCATAATTTTGCGAGAAATTTAAAAAAAAATATTTTGAGAAAAAAGTTCGAATTTGAGAAAAAATACATAATTTTGAGAGAAATCATAATTTTGAGATTTTGAGAAAAACGACAGAATTTTGAGAGAAAGTAAAAAAAATGATTTTGAGAAAAAAGTCAGCATTTTGAGGAAAAAAGTCAGTGTTTTGTTGAGTTCAAGAACCGGCATTCCTCCATCTTGTGACTGTAACTCCCTCTCTTGGATATCAGCATGTGAAGGACACTGCTCAGGAACTAGTTGATGCTCTGTATGTGATGACTCCTTCCATTCTGGAGAGGATCACAGATACATGGATCCTGAGGCTGAAGCTCAAGCCGGGGACCAGGGAGAGTTTCTAACAGAAATTATGATTATCAGAGAATTGAATGCTGTTATATTTAACATATAAATAATACAATTGTGTAATCCTTACATGTCAAGAGACAGTAGATGTCAGCACTCAGGAAGGTGATCAGCCACAAGGTGTCATGTGACCACACAGTGAGCTGATCATGGGTCTATTGATAGGGTCAGTTATCTCATGACTAAGCATGTATTCATTGTAACTGTATAAAAGTGCTCTCTTCAGTTTGAGTTGCACTCGGCTGTGGAGACATTGCTCTTCGTGTTGTTTGCCTCTTTTGCAAAAGATGAAAGGACCAGAAAGACATCTCTTTGACGAGTTCATATCAAGAAATTCCACCACATCCATTTCTGACATTTTCAGGATCAGAAATGGCAGTTTTAACCAGGTGTCAGTATGTGTTGCTCTTAGGGCTTGATTTTGATGAATAATTGGCCGATTTTGATCCTGAAAATGTCAGAAATGGATTCAGCATCCTCAGTTACCCCCACAACCACTTTGCCAGCATATGCTAATTAACGCAACTTATGCTAATTGTGCCCGTGGGACCCCTACTATACATTCCCCTCTTCACAACAGGACTCTAAAAGCTGACAACGAGACTAATGGCGCTTTTCCACTGCAGGGCCTCGCTCGGCTCACGGCCGCGTTTCCATTACAGTTTAGGAACTGGGGTAGTAACTATAGTAACGCAGTGTAGGCGGAGCATCAGCTGTTAGGGTTATGGTTAGAGGTGAAGTGTTTTTGCGGGGGTCTTTTCAGCCCACAGCAACATGGAGGACAGGTAACACTCACCTTCCAGATCATGGTGGTCAAAGCAGCTACTGTAGGCTGCAAGACATCATTCTGAGTGTCAGTCACATGATGGGAAAACACATCTCACTTCTTCTTCTGGGGCTTGTGTGGAACAAGGGGGTTGAAATGACCGTTTGCTAATCCTCATGCTCTGTACTCTCATGGAGGGAGAGACGACGGGCCATGGCTACATGCATGACAACAGCCCACCATCTTTCCTACATGGAGCACTATTTCATTTTAGGATTTAATTGTATTCAATTTGATTTACTATAAATGTCATTTAATTGTATTAAAGAAAATGGAGCCATTCTTACGTAACCATCAGCTTAAATAAAGTATTTCTGATCTGATTCTTAATCATGATCCACCTTAAGGGGTTAGGGTCTTTATCACCTCTTTTTGTTGTTGTTTTGTTTATTTGTTGTTGTAGTTTTATGCACAAGATTCATACAGAACAGAACTATCTAAAACTAGTATTGATTTAGAGGAACTTAAGTTCTATCATATGATATTAAATGCCTCACTCTGAAAGTAAAGAAGCTCAGCGCAAGTTCTTTCAGGAAGACTGGTTCACTCCGCACTCATCACACCCCCTCTTCATCCCATCCCCTCATCAAATCCAGATCCTCATCATCATCACCAGTGTCTAGACCCCGGGGGGTTCCCTACGCTCACGGCTGCGTTTCCCCCTTTAGATATAGCATTTCAGGATCGGGGTCTAATCGCCAAAGACTTAACATTTATCGTATGGCATGTGTCGATACATGTTCTTTAAACACAATGAAGTCTCTCCTGGTTGAACTGTCAGCTGGTCATGTGATCGCATCCCGAGGCACTTTTCTTTTGGAAATGAAGTTGCTAAATCTAGTGAAGAAGTTGGCATCATAGCTTTCAGAGACCCAAAGCACCATGATGTTTGAGACGCCAGAAACATATTTAGTAAGTCCCAAAAATACAGTAGCTACTGCCAAATATCACAGAATGTCCTACCAGTCGCATTCTGCCGTTTGTAAGCCAGTTATCTGAGTACGTCTCAAGGCCCGGACAATACCTCTCCTTACCAGCAGGCGGCGGTAGTGTGTATTCGTCATTCAACAACCGGAAGACAGACTGCGTGATATAAACAAACAACAAATGGCGTGCGTTCCATCTTCCCTCTACAGCGAGAAGCTCACAGGGCTTTCCCGAACCTGTCGAGAGCTGGAGTTCAAGGAAATCTCACATTTGCCTTCTTAATAGTTTGTTTGGGTCCCTCACTTCCGTTTAGCTTCTCATGCACTGATTCGCTAGCTGAACAGCCAATCAGAGTGATTTCTTTGGCCGACGGCCTCCCGATTCAACAAGTCGAATCGGCGGCGGAAGGCGTCGGCACGGCCGAAAAGGCACGAAGGGGCGGGACCAAGCAACCAGGAAGTGCACCGGACTCAGATGAAAATATTCGTGCTGGCCAAACGGCGGTACTACACTTCCGTTTGGTTGCCAGGCCCGGAAACACTTTTTCCCATTGACTTACATGGGGAAAGAGTGGTCTGTAACTCGTTGGATAATTTTTTTTTAAACTAAATAAACAACCCAGTATGAACACTTGTATAGCCCTTATTAAAAACATTCGTTCCTCAAGTTGTAAAAATGTGCTAATAACGTTATTCTGAGAGTTATTTCCCTCGGCATTATGAACGCGCATCTAACCCACGGGACCGCGCCGCCCGGCACGTTCATGTTACGTGTTCAGCACTACATGAGTTTCTCTTTACCCATGGATGCACAATAAGAACGGACCCATATCGCCTTACTGCCCACGGAGCTGTAATAATGGATATATTGCACATGTTTGCTGCAATTCATCATTTATAAAATATTATACTACATGGGCTGTATGATTACATCTTGTACCGTAAATGTTGTATTAAATAAAGTTAATATTACCGACGTAGATTAACGTTCCTGTAGCTTATTATTGCACTAAGAAGCTTATTGCACTGTGTATATATACATATATATACACATATATATATGTATATATATACATATATATATATGTATATATATACACATATATATATATATATATATGTATATATATATACATATATACGTATATATATATTTATACAGTGCAATAATATATACATATACATAGGCCTATATATTTTTTTATATATTACCAAGTGGTTTCATGTACAACCCACACAAGTATCATGCTAAATTAAGCTGTGTTGCTTGGATATCACTAGATCCTGTTACATGTGGTCTTCCTACCTACGCTGTAAAATGTATTATCTCTTCCATTTACACACGGCATCTATTGCACGTCTGTCCGTCCTGGGAGAGGGATCCTCCTCTGTTGCTCTCCCTGAGGTTTCTCCCATGTTCCCTTTAAACTGTGGGTTTTCTCTGGAAGTTTTTTCTTGTACGATGTGAGGGTCTAAGGACAGAGGGTCTAAGGACAGAGGGTCTAAGGACAGAGGGTCTAAGGGCTGAGGGTCTAAGGACAGAGGGTCTGAGGACAGAGGGTCTAAGGACAGAGGGTCTGAGGACAGAGGGTCTAAGGACAGAGGGTCTAAGGACAGAGGGTCTAAGGACAGAGGGTCTGAGGACAGAGGGTCTAAGGACAGAGGGTCTAAGGACAGAGGGTCTAAGGACAGAGGGTCTGAGGACAGAGGGTCTAAGGACAGAGGGTCTGAGGACAGAGGGTCTAAGGACAGAGGGTCTGAGGACAGAGGGTCTAAGGACAGAGGGTCTGAGGACAGAGGGTCTAAGGACAGAGGGTCTAAGGACAGAGGGTCTGAGGACAGAGGGTCTAAGGACAGAGGGTCTGAGGACAGAGGGTCTAAGGACAGAGGGTCTAAGGACAGAGGGTCTAAGGACAGAGGGTCTAAGGGCTGAGGGTCTAAGGACAGAGGGTCTGAGGACAGAGGGTCTAAGGACAGAGGGTCTGAGGACAGAGGGTCTAAGGACAGAGGGTCTAAGGACAGAGGGTCTAAGGACAGAGGGTCTGAGGACAGAGGGTCTAAGGACAGAGGGTCTAAGGACAGAGGGTCTAAGGACAGAGGGTCTGAGGACAGAGGGTCTGAGGACAGAGGGTCTGAGGACAGAGGGTCTAAGGACAGAGGGTCTGAGGACAGAGGGTCTAAGGACAGAGGGTCTGAGGACAGAGGGTCTAAGGACAGAGGGTCTAAGGACAGAGGGTCTGAGGACAGAGGGTCTAAGGACAGAGGGTCTGAGGACAGAGGGTCTAAGGACAGAGGGTCTAAGGACAGAGGGTCTAAGGACAGAGGGTCTGAGGACAGAGGGTCTAAGGACAGAGGGTCTAAGGACAGAGGGTCTAAGGACAGAGGGTCTGAGGACAGAGGGTCTAAGGACAGAGGGTCTGAGGACAGAGGGTCTGAGGACAGAGGGTCTGAGGACAGAGGGTCTAAGGACAGAGGGTCTGAGGACAGAGGGTCTAAGGACAGAGGGTCTAAGGACAGAGGGTCTAAGGACAGAGGGTCTGAGGACAGAGGGTCTGAGAACAGAGGGTCTAAGGACAGAGGGTCTGAGGACAGAGGGTCTGAGGACAGAGGGTCTAAGGACAGAGGGTCTAAGGACAGAGGGTCTAAGGACAGAGGGTCTAAGGACAGAGGGTCTGAGGACAGAGGGTCTAAGGACAGAGGGTCTAAGGACAGAGGGTCTAAGGACAGAGGGTCTGAGGACAGAGGGTGTCGTTTTTCTCATACTGATATTCTGAACAATCTGTGCTGTTGTATTTGCTGTAAAGTGTCTCTACTGTAGGCTATTTTTATTTTAAGTTCAGCACTTTGGCTCGACCAAACATCGTTTATAAATGTGCTATATAAATAAAACTTGATTTGATTTGATCAGCGTGATATAAAAGTACATAAATTAGCATAATGACTAGCTAGCCGCTAGCTACTAACTGCCGCGGCCGCCTCGTTAATATCAAAATCCATCATAACAATCCAGTACCATGCTGTCATGAACGCGCGGTGCTGTTACGTGTACAAATTGACGTGCTTAATGTGAACGAGCATTTTGGTTAAAGTTGCGCATGCTCTATGAACTTCTCAGGCATGCTGGGTAATCTGTGACGTTTCGCTCTCTCAAAAGTTGGGCCATTTTGTCATCATGCGCTAATGAGCAGCTCTCATAGGAATGAGTGAGGCCCCGCCTCCCACGCTGTATCCAGTCCTTATTATGCATCCATGGGCGGGACACACCAACCTGAGCAGGGCGACAGGACGCTCATCGACGGCCAGACATCTATCGACATCTATCGACGCCAACAATCCGGTTGGTGTGTAAGGACCTTTATTCAACAGTTATTATGATCCTAGTTTTTAGTGTATCTGTTTCCTGTTGTATTTTGAAAGGTTGTTTCTGTTCTGATGTCTCTTTAAACTGGAGCGGCTGCTTTCTGATTTATATCGCCCCAAACTGTGGATTCCCATTTGATCTTAGAACAGCCTCCATTGGCATTTTTAAAAGTAAATGAAAGACCTATCTTTTTAATTTGGCTCTGACTTTGGGGCCATTGTAATTCTCTCGTAGTATCACTGTTCATGTTTTATTGTTTCATTGTTTTACGGTTCAGTGATATAACTATTTCTGTTTGTTTGTACCTTGTTTTTAACTGCGATGCCGCTGTGGGGTCATCAGTAGAGAGGGTGTGGCTGTTCTGTCCGTGCTGCATTGGCTCCAGTGATTACCTTGATGACAGTAACTCAGGGCACCTGGGTCTGGTGTCCTGCCCAGCTATTTAGAGCCTCTCTGTGCTCTCTCTGCTCCTCTCTCTGTGCTCTCTCTGCTCCTCTCTCTGTGCTCTCTCTGCTCCTCTCTCTGTGCTCTCTCTGCTCCTCTCTCTGTGCTCTCTCTGCTCCTCTCTGGGCTCTCTCTGCTCCTCTCTCTGCTCCACTCTGGGCTCTCTCTGCTCCTCTCTCTGCTCTCTCTGCTCCTCTCTCTGCTCCACTCTGCTCCTCTCTGCTCCTCTCTGCTCCTCTCTCTGCTCCTCTCTGGGCTCTCTCTGCTCTCTCTGCTCCTCTCTGCTCTCTCTGCTCTCTCTGCTCCTCTCTGTGCTCTCTCTGCTCCTCTCTGTGCTCTCTCTGCTCCTCTCTCTGCTCCTCTCTGCTCTCTCTGCTCCTCTCTGCTCTCTCTGCTCCTCTCTGTGCTCTCTCTGCTCCTCTCTGCTCCTCTCTCTGCTCCTCTCTGTGCTCTCTCTGCTCCTCTCTGTGCTCTCTCTGCTCCTCTCTGTGCTCTCTCTGCTCCTCTCTGCTCCTCTCTGCTCCTCTCTCTGCTCTCTCTGCTCTCTCTGCTCTCTCTGCTCTCTCTGCTCTCTCTGCTCCTCTCTGCTCCTCTCTGTGCTCTCTCTGCTCCTCTCTGTGCTCTCTCTCTGCTCTCTGTGCTCTCTCTGTGCTCTCTGTGCTCTCTCTGTGCTCTCTGTGCTCTCTCTGCTCCTCTCTCTGCTCCTCTCTCTGCTCCTCTCTGTGCTCTCTCTGTGCTCTCTGCTCCTCTCTGTGCTCTCTCTGCTCCTCTCTGTGCTCTCTCTGCTCCTCTCTCTGCTCCTCTGTGCTCTCTCTGTGCTCTCTCTGTGCTCTCTGCTCCTCTCTCTGCTCTCTGTGCTCTCTCTGTGCTCTCTCTGTGCTCTCTCTGCTCCTCTCTCTGCTCCTCTGTGCTCTCTCTGCTCCTCTCTGTGCTCTCTCTGCTCCCCTCTGTGCTCTCTCTGCTCCTCTCTGTGCTCTCTCTGCTCCTCTCTGCTCCTCTCTGCTCCTCTCTGCTCCTCTCTGTGCTCTCTCTGCTCCTCTCTGTGCTCTCTCTGTGCTCTCTGTGCTCTCTCTGTGCTCTCTGTGCTCTCTCTGCTCCTCTCTCTGCTCCTCTCTCTGCTCCTCTCTGTGCTCTCTCTGTGCTCTCTCTGCTCCTCTCTCTGCTCCTCTCTGTGCTCTCTCTGCTCCTCTCTGTGCTCTCTCTGCTCCTCTCTGTGCTCTCTCTGTGCTCTCTGTGCTCTCTCTGTGCTCTCTCTGCTCCTCTCTGTGCTCTCTCTGCTCCTCTCTGTGCTCTCTCTGCTCCTCTCTGTGCTCTCTCTGTGCTCTCTCTGCTCCTCTCTGTGCTCTCTCTGCTCCTCTCTGCTCCTCTCTGCTCCTCTCTGTGCTCTCTCTGCTCCTCTCTGTGCTCTCTCTGCTCCTCTCTGCTCCTCTCTCTGCTCCTCTTTGTGCTCCTCTCTGCTTTTCCCTACAGGCCCCCGGTTTTGTTGAGTATATGTTGTTGTTACTTTACTTTGTGCACCTCAACACTCTCACACATTCATGCAACCCTCACCCTGCATTCACACCACTGATACCACTGACGTCCACACCTCATGCCTTACTTATTGTTGCACTTCATTTCATTTGGCTAATTTGGATTGTTTCCTTTAAATAAACATATTTTGATAACCGTTGACATGGTGTGTCTCCTTTTTGTTGTGGCCTTTTGAGCCAGGTCATAACAATTATGTTCCTCATTGTTATTGTTCTGTCATACTTTGGGCGTCAAGCATGAAAGGTGCTGTATAAATAACCTTTATTAATATGATTAGCCCTGCAAACACCTGACTCTCTGGGGGGGGGGTGGAAGAGAAACTCCCTCTGGGTGAAATACTAACACCTATAGAGCAATATAAACACTTATTTGCAATTGTACTGCGCTATAATCACCTAAATGTATTTATTTTTAAGGGTTACTTGATATGCTATCTCTGTTACTTAGTTTGACTGAAATAGCTTGTAATCCTTTTTGAGTGCCTATTTGTATTACTAATGTGTGCTTTGCTTATTTCTAATATGTCATGCCTTTTTTCTATGCCACTTGCTGTAACTCTCAATGTCCCTGCTGTTGGACTACTTAAGGAATGCTTCTGATTAGCAAACGGTCATTAGCATGCATCGGGGGATCAATCTGGATCAACGAGCATTGGGGGGGAAAGTATACTGAATACTGACTTCATGCATGAATCCAAAAGCCTTTCTGAGCAGTCTCACCCATGCAGAACGGAAGAGGGCCGCTCCAGAAGGACGGGGTTCCCATGATGCATTTAATTGCATCCTCTCCAATTAGCTCGTAACCCTGGTAACAGACGAAGGTGAGCGACTCCCCGGGCAGGTACAGCCTCTTGGACAGGATCTGGTATCCGTTGTCGGGCAGACCGGGATTCTCACAGGAAACAGACTCCTCCGCTGAGGAAGAAGCAAAAGAAAAAACATGGATATTTAGGCCCAATTCCAAACCACACCCTACCCACTCCCCCTCCGTGATGGAGTGAACTAGGTCTGTAGTCTCACTCGCAGCTGAACGAGGCTCCCTTCTTAAATCTGATTTATAAGCTGCTTAGTTTTTGCGACAGTCTCTGTAAATATACACTTTTATAGATTAATGAGTAAATTATCCTAAGTTAAAAAACGATTCGAGGTCACCATGAAGTTGTTAACATCTGTATGTCAATATTAAATGTCCATCACGTTGTGCATTTTATCAGTTAATGTTTTCACGGAACTATTTGTAAGCACCTTGTTCCCCTCTGTGCGAACGCGCAAACGGAGGGGTAGTGTGCAGGGGGCGGTTTGGAATTTGGCCTTTGAGTTTCTCGGATCAGAGGGTTTTACGTCAGCTCGAATGTCAGATCTGACAGTTTCTCTCATGCTGAGGTGAAATGAATCACGGATAATCTCCAGGTGGTGAGGGTTGATTGGTACGGTGCATTAGCATGGCATTACCATATCACACACATACACACACACACACACCCACACACACACACACACACACACACACACACACACACACACACACACACACACACACACACACACACACACACGTTGATATGAGCTGGCATGTGGAGACGCTGTGATGATCAGTGCAGGAACGAGAGAGAGAAATCACACAAACCCACTCACCATAAAAACTCAAAATCTTGCCAAGTATATTCGTCTCATTTCTAGTCAGAATATGTCTTTAGACTCGATATACGACCTAATAACTGAAGAGGTAACAATGCAGTGAGATAGAGGGTCTTGTTTTTAGACAACGCATCTTCAAGACTCTTGAAAACAAGTTTTTATTTGTTCAAGTTTGTACTTTCTACTTCTTACATGTTGAACTCAAATACCTGTACTTTCTACTTCTCACATGTTGAACCCAAATACCTGTACTTTCTACTTCTTACATGTTGAACACAAATACCTGTACTTTCTACTTCTCACATGTTGAACTCAAATACCTGTACTTTCTACTTCTTACATGTTGAACTCAAATACCTGTACTTTCTACTTCTTACATGTTGAACTCAAATACCTGTACTTTCTACTTCTCACATGTTGAACCCAAATACCTGTACTTTCTACTTCTTACATGTTGAACACAAATACCTGTACTTTCTACTTCTCACATGTTGAACTCAAATACCTGTACTTTCTACTTCTTACATGTTGAACTCAAATACCTGTACTTTCTACTTCTTACATGTTGAACTCAAATACCTGAACTTTCTACTTCTCACATGTTGAACTCAAATACCTGTACTTTCTACTTCTTACATGTTGAACTCAAATACCTGTACTTTCTACTTCTTACATGTTGAACACAAATACCTGAACTTTCTACTTCTCACATGTTGAACTCAAATACCTGTACTTTCTACTTCTTACATGTTGAACACAAATACCTGAACTTTCTACTTCTCACATGTTGAACTCAAATACCTGTACTTTCTACTTCTTACATGTTGAACTCAAATACCTGTACTTTCTACTTCTTACATGTTGAACACAAATACCTGTACTTTCTACTTCTTACATGTTGAACTCAAATACCTGTACTTTCTACTTCTTACATGTTGAACTCAAATACCTGTACTTTCTACTTCTCACATGTTGAACCCAAATACCTGTACTTTCTACTTCTCACATGTTGAACTCAAATACCTGTACTTTCTACTTCTTACATGTTGAACCCAAATACCTGTACTTTCTACTTCTTACATGTTGAACACAAATACCTGTACTCTCTACTTCTTACATGTTGAACACAAATACCTGAACTTTCTACTTCTCACATGTTGAACTCAAATACCTGTACTTTCTACTTCTTACATGTTGAACTCAAATACCTGTACTTTCTACTTCTTACATGTTGAACACAAATACCTGTACTTTCTACTTCTTACATGTTGAACTCAAATACCTGTACTTTCTACTTCTTACATGTTGAACTCAAATACCTGTACTTTCTACTTCTCACATGTTGAACTCAAATACCTGTACTTTCTACTTCTTACAGGTTGAACCCAAATACCTGTACTTTCTACTTCTTACATGTTGAACACAAATACCTGTACTTTCTACTTCTTACATGTTGAACACAAATACCTGTACTTTCTACTTCTCACATGTTGAACTCAAATACCTGTACTTTCTACTTCTTACATGTTGAACTCAAATACCTGTACTTTCTACTTCTTACATGTTGAACTCAAATACCTGTACTTTCTACTTCTTACATGTTGAACACAAATACCTGAACTTTCTACTTCTCACATGTTGAACTCAAATACCTGTACTTTCTACTTCTTACATGTTGAACCCAAATACCTGTACTTTCTACTTCTTACATGTTGAACACAAATACCTGAACTTTCTACTTCTCACATGTTGAACTCAAATACCTGTACTTTCTACTTCTTACATGTTGAACTCAAATACCTGTACTTTCTACTTCTTACATGTTGAACTCAAATACCTGTACTTTCTACTTCTTACATGTTGAACACAAATACCTGTACTTTCTACTTCTTACATGTTGAACTCAAATACCTGTACTTTCTACTTCTTACATGTTGAACTCAAATACCTGTACTTTCTACTTCTGACATGTTGAACTCAAATACCTGTACTTTCTACTTCTCACATGTTGAACACAAATACCTGTACTTTCTACTTCTTACATGTTGAACTCAAATACCTGTACTTTCTACTTCTCACATGTTGAACACAAATACCTGTACTTTCTACTTCTTACATGTTGAACCCAAATACCTGTACTTTCTACTTCTTACATGTTGAACACAAATACCTGTACTTTCTACTTCTTACATGTTGAACTCAAATACCTGTACTTTCTACTTCTTACATGTTGAACTCAAATACCTGTACTTTCTACTTCTTACATGTTGAACTCAAATACCTGTACTTTCTACTTCTTACATGTTGAACTCAAATACCTGTACTTTCTACTTCTTACATGTTGAACCCAAATACCTGTACTTTCTACTTCTCACATGTTGAACCCAAATACTTGTACTTTCTACTTCTTACATGTTGAACTCAAATACCTGTACTTTCTACTTCTTACATGTTGAACTCAAATACCTGTACTTTCTACTTCTTACATGTTGAACTCAAATACCTGTACTTTCTACTTCTTACATGTTGAACCCAAATACCTGTACTTTCTACTTCTCACATGTTGAACCCAAATACTTGTACTTTCTACTTCTTACATGTTGAACTCAAATACCTGTACTTTCTACTTCTTACATGTTGAACTCAAATACCTGTACTTTCTACTTCTTACATGTTGAACTCAAATACCTGTACTTTCTACTTCTTACATGTTGAACTCAAATACCTGTACTTTCTACTCCTTACATGTTGAACTCAAATACCTGTACTTTCTACTTCTTACATGTTGAACCCAAATACCTGTACTTTCTACTTCTTACATGTTGAACTCAAATACCTGTACTTTCTACTTCTCACATGTTGAACTCAAATACCTGTACTTTCTACTTCTTACATGTTGAACACAAATACCTGTACTTTCTACTTCTTACATGTTGAACTCAAATACCTGTACTTTCTACTTCTTACATGCTGAACACAAATACCTGTACTTTCTACTTCTAACATGTTGAACTCAAATACCTGTACTTTCTACTTCTAACATGTTGAACTCAAATACCTGTACTTTCTACTTCTTACATGTTGAACTCAAATACCTGTACTTTCTACTTCTTACATGTTGAACTCAAATACCTGTACTTTCTACTTCTTACATGTTGAACTCAAATACCTGTACTTTCTACTTCTTACATGTTGAACTCAAATACCTGTACTTTCTACTTATTACATGTTGAACACAAATACTTGTACTTTCTACTTCTCTCATTTTCCAAACAGCTGGTTCCTTTAGTCTGAATGTGTGTTTGATGCGTGATCATTATTCTTTAGAGTCATTGCGTGCCTATTGATTTGAACACGATCCGTGTATCCATCATTTCCTGGTCTTCTCTAAAGAAGAGGGACCAATGGAAACGTTGTCATGTTGCCGTTGTTCAGCACGGAAACATTCATTAGCTAACAATGACATTATTGTTCTATTAATATAAAGGGAGGTCAGGTACTCTTTAAAGCAGCTGCTAGTTATGGGTACTTTTTACTGAAGTACATTTCAAAGCCTCTTTACTTTTACTTGAGTAAAGAAGTTTAGTCAGTACTTCTACTTTTACCAGAGTATTTTTAAACACGAGTATCTGTACTTCTACTTGATGAGAGGATGTGTGTACTCTTGCCTTCTCTCCTGATACTCACTAACACAGTGGGGGAGTTTGGCGGTCCACACGGGGGTCCCCGGCTCTCGTCCGTAGCAGCTGATGGTGGCGCCGCCCTGCAGGATGAAGCCGGCGGTGCAGCTGTACTGAATCGTTGTTCCCACCAGGAGCTTGGGGTCGGAGAGGGAGCGGGTCGAGTGCTCCACGTGTCCCGGGTCTGAGCAGTACATGACTGAGAAACACACGGAGAGACATTCATATCATCAGAACTAAGTGTTTATAAGAATCAGTCATCCAAAAGTTAAGGAAAGTATCACTTAGACGGATTTTAAATGGCTCTTTCTACATTTGGCACTTGCCCATAATTCTGTCAAACCCTTTGCTGCTAATTATAAATGAAAGTTTCCACAGCATTTTGGTCTCCATCATTTCTTGGAAAGAAGCAGACACGGAGAACAACAAAGACACCATCTGCACGGCTTCCCATCAACAATAACAGATTGATAAATAAGATAAGAACTGACTCTTTTCGCAGAATGGCGGCTGGTTGCTCCAGGAGAGGTCCAGCTGGCAGGCGAGGGTCTCCCGGCCCACCAGGTCGTATCCCGGGTCGCACTGATAGGTGATCTGCGCCCCTCGAACCAGAGCGATGTGGGACGTAGTCTTCCATCCGTTCTGGATCTCAGGCAGGTCGGGACACGAGTCGTTTCGGGACACCTCTGCAGGACAAAACAGTTTAAAAAAAAAAGGTTTGATTAATGGCTGGTTTAAGATAAGATAGACCTCTGAGAGAAACAACAGTAAAAAGCAGAAGGACGTCGTGTAATTCAGCTAACAGCTAAGCTAATGAGCTAACGTTAAGGTATTCGGATAACTAGACGTTTGGGCTAACAGCTAAGCTAATGTTGAGTAATTTAAAGGTCACCTATTATGCAAAATCCACTTCCTCATGTCTCTTCTACATCAACATGTGTCCCCTCTTCTTCATGTCTCTTCTACATCAACATGTGTCCCCTCTTCTTCGTGTCTCTTCTACATCAACATGTGTCCCCTCTTCTTCATGTCTCTTCTACATCAACATGTGTCCCCTCTTCTTCATGTCTCTTCTACATCAACATGTGTCCCCTCTTCTTCATGTCTCTTCTACATCAACATGTGTCCCCTCTTCTTCATGTCTCTTCTACATCAACACGTGTCCCCTCTTCTTCATGTCTCTTCTACATCAACATGTGTCCCCTCTTCTTCATGTCTCTTCTACATCAACACGTGTCCCCTCTTCTTCATGTCTCTTCTACATCAACATGTGTCCCCTCTTCTCCATGTCTCTTCTACATCAACATGTGTCCCCTCTTCTTCATGTCTCTTCTACATCAACATGTGTCCCCTCTTCTTCATGTCTCTTCTACATCAACACGTGTCCCCTCTTCTTCATGTCTCTTCTACATCAACATGTGTCCCCTCTTCTTCATGTCTCTTCTACATCAACATGTGTCCCCTCTTCTTCATGTCTCTTCTAAATCAACACGTGTCCCCTCTTCTTCATGTCTCTTCTACATCAACATGTGTCCCCTCTTCTTCATGTCTCTTCTACATCAACACGTGTCCCCTCTTCCTCATGTCTCTTCTACATCAACACGTGTCCCCTCTTCTTCATGTCTCTTCTACATCAACACGTTTCCCCTCTTCTTCATGTCTCTTCTACATCAACATGTGTCCCCACTTCTTCATGTCTCTTCTACATCAATATGTGTCCCCTCTTCTTCATGTCTCTTCTACATCAACATGTGTCCCCACTTCTTCATGTCTCTTCTACATCAACATGTGTCCCCTCTTCTCCATGTCTCTTCTACATCAACATGTGTCCCCTCTTCTTCATGTCTCTTCTACATCAACATGTGTCCCCACTTCTTCATGTCTCTTCTACATCAACATGTGTCCCCTCTTCTTCATGTCTCTTCTACATCAACATGTGTCCCCTCTTCTTCATGTCTCTTCTACATCAACATGTGTCCCCACTTCTTCATGTCTCTTCTACATCAACATGTGTCCCCACTTCTCCATGTCTCTTCTACATCAACATGTGTCCCCTCTTCTCCATGTCTCTTCTACATCAACATGTGTCCCCTCTTCTTCATGTCTCTTCTACATCAACATGTGTCCCCTCTTCTTCATGTCTCTTCTACATCAACATGTGTCCCCTCTTCTTCATGTCTCTTCTACATCAACATGTGTCCCCACTTCTTCGTGTCTCTTCTACATCAACATGTGTCCCCACTTCTTCATGTCTCTTCTACATCAACATGTGTCCCCACTTCTTCATGTCTCTTCTACATCAACATGTGTCCCCTCTTCTTCATGTCTCTTCTACATCAACATGTGTCCCCACTTCTTCATGTCTCTTCTACATCAACATGTGTCCCCTCTTCCTCATGTCTCTTCTACATCAACACGTGTCCCCTCTTCTCCATGTCTCCTCTACATCAACATGTGTCCCCTCTTCTCCATGTCTCTTCTACATCAACATGTGTCCCCACTTCTTCATGTCTCTTCTACATCAACATGTGTCCCCTCTTCCTCATGTCTCTTCTACATCAACATGTGTCCCCACTTCTTCGTGTCTCTTCTTCATCAACATGTGTCCCCTCTTCTTCATGTCTCTTCTACATCAACATGTGTCCCCTCTTCTTCATGTCTCTTCTACATCAACATGTGTCCCCTCTTCTTCATGTCTCTTCTACATCAACATGTGTCCCCTCTTCTTCGTGTCTCTTCTACATCAACACGTGTCCCCTCTTCTTCATGTCTCTTCTACATCAACACGTGTCCCCTCTTCTTCATGTCTCTTCTACATCAACATGTGTCCCCTCTTCTTCATGTCTCTTCTACATCAACACGTGTCCCCTCTTCTTCATGTCTCTTCTACATCAACATGTGTCCCCTCTTCTTCGTGTCTCTTCTACATCAACATGTGTCCCCTCTTCTTCGTGTCTCTTCTACATCAACATGTGTCCCCTCTTCTTCATGTCTCTTCTACATCAACATGTGTCCCCTCTTCTTCATGTCTCTTCTACATCAACATGTGTCCCCTCTTCTTCATGTCTCTTCTACATCAACATGTGTCCCCTCTTCTTCATGTCTCTTCTACATCAACACGTGTCCCCTCTTCTTCATGTCTCTTCTACATCAACATGTGTCCCCTCTTCTTCGTGTCTCTTCTACATCAACATGTGTCCCCTCTTCTTCGTGTCTCTTCTACATCAACATGTGTCCCCTCTTCTTCGTGTCTCTTCTACATCACATGTGTCCCCTCTTCTTCATGTCTCTTCTACATCAACATGTGTCCCCTCTTCTTCATGTCTCTTCTACATCAACATGTGTCCCCTCTTCTTCATGTCTCTTCTACATCAACATGTGTCCCCTCTTCTTCGTGTCTCTTCTACATCAACATGTGTCCCCTCTTCTTTGTGTCTCTTCTACATCAACATGTGTCCCCTCTTCTTCGTGTCTCTTCTACATCAACATGTGTCCCCTCTTCTTCGTGTCTCTTCTACATCAACATGTGTCCCCTCTTCTTCGTGTCTCTTCTACATCAACATGTGTCCCCTCTTCTTCATGTCTCTTCTACATCAACATGTGTCCCCTCTTCTTCATGTCTCTTCTACATCAACATGTGTCCCCTCTTCTTCATGTCTCTTCTACATCAACATGTGTCCCCTCTTCTTCGTGTCTCTTCTACATCAACATGTGTCCCCTCTTCTTCATGTCTCTTCTACATCAACATGTGTCCCCTCTTCTCCATGTCTCTTCTACATCAACATGTGTCCCCTCTTCCTCATGTCTCTTCTACATCAACATGTGTCCCCTCTTCTTCATGTCTCTTCTACATCAACATGTGTCCCCTCTTCTTCATGTCTCTTCTACATCAACATGTGTCCCCTCTGTGGAAAGAGACTCTGAAAGTTTCAGGAACAAAGATTCTCTCTCTTTTTGTCCTGATCCATTGACCCCCCCCCCCCCCCCCCCCTTATCACCTGAATCTCCTCCTAGAGCTCCATTGAGTTCTTTGTAACCAAATGTCTCTCAGAGGGGCGTGGGGAGGGGCTCCTTATTTTCATCTAAAGTAACAGACAGAGAATCAGCACTTAGGAAACAGGGCTGAAACAGAGGGGATTATGGGTAATGCTGCAATGATCTGTTTGGTGTTTCAGCCAATCAGAGACAGGCTCTGTATATATCTGAGACCTG
>NW_022992118.1:55000-57397 GCF_902827175.1 Gymnodraco acuticeps | reverse complement strand
ACACACACACACACACAGACACACGCACTGTTTGAACAATATTCAATCATATTAGATGTATTTAATGACTGTAAATGCATAATGATGACCCTAAGCTGTGTGTGCTCACTGTGCATGTGTCGCCCCCTGCTCGGTATTACATGTAACAACAGTTGTGTGTTTTCCAGTTAATGAAGGAGTTCCCTCTCCTCAGTATGTTCAACATCCACGAGAACCTGCTGGAGTCGTTACTAGAGCTCCAGAACTACGCCGACGTCCAGGCCGTTCTGGCCAAGTACGACGGTGAGGGTCTTAAGCGCTCACATTAATGCTTTGAATTACGTTCAGGAAGGAATACAAAAACTTTATTTGGTATATAAATTGGTCGTCAATGTCAAACAGTACCGTGCAAGTGATTTAATGCAAAGCTAAATCTTAAAGTATTGATTTCCAGATTCAAAAACATAATCGATTCCTTAGAAAAGTCTCACGGTCTTCAGAGGTTCAATAAAGCTTTAAAACTGGGTTATGTATTTTGAAATGAAAAATGAATGTAATAATGAATTACCTAAGCAAAAACCAATGCTTGAAACGTAAGGGTTTACTTTGTGAAACGGCCCACATGTGTGATGTAATTGCTGTAGATAGACAGGAAGTAGTTGTAGTCGTATACATGCAACAATGACTACTGTTACACGCACAAAATATGAAGTATCATATTCCTGATGTTCACATGGCGAAGGAAAATAAAGATTCCCAGAATGTTCCTGATCGCATGCAGAAGTCAAAAAAGGACATTTTCAAAGTGTTCCACCTGTTCCTAAAATCCACCTTCTTTAAAAAGTCGGCGTTGTGATAAACGATCATATCCAAAACCTGTTTGTGTACAATTCATGAACAGACTGTGTATTACAAGATGTAGTAAACAAAAACAAACAATGGAGATGCATATTCTGAGATGTCTGCATGTCCAAAGATCCTAGAAGCAAAAACATATCAGCATCTCCGACGTGCCTTAATTTGAATAATATCTAATTGTAATATGTTGTCAACATGACCCGTGTTAAATCAACGTCATGGCAACAAAGTAGACTATAAGTGTGCATGGAAACATAGTTATTGTTCCGTTGTATACCTAGTGTTTCCACCTGCAGCTCCAAAGTCTTTCCCTGTTCACTAACCTCCTCCCTCGTGTCTCCTTGTGTCTCCCCCGCAGATATTAGCCTCCCCAAATCTGCAACAATATGCTACACAGCAGCGCTGCTCAAAGCCAGGGCGGTTTCAGACAAGTGAGTATCGCTTCCCTCCGTCACACACACACACACACACACACACACACACACACACACACACACACACACACACACACACACACACACACACACACACACACACACACACACACACACACACACACACACACACACACACCTGCTCACAATGAGAGGAGATAGACATGTATAGTAAGGGTCCTCGGCTCATAGAAACAGCCGGATGCTAACTTAACTTGTTGGGCAATTTGCACAATTAGCATAAGTTGCATTATCTAGCCTGTGTGGATAATATTTTTTAAATGTTTTGGCCGATTTGGATCATTTTGGAGTGGTTTGGGGGCTTTTTGAGTCCATTCCTGACATATTCAGGATGAAAAATGGCAGTTTTGACCAGCAAGTAGCCATGTTTGTACTCTCTGTGGGCTGACTTGTGAGCAGTGTTAAGACTATTGGATGTAGAGAGCACAAGATGTACATTATTATCTCGACTGTGGACAATTCTTTTAAAAATAATTAGGCAATCTGTCCAATCCAGATGATCAAGAGTCCCCGACGTCTTCCAAATCAGCTCACAGAGAATACACATATTGGTATTTTCTGTTGGTAGATTGAAGAAAACAGCCCATTTTTAAACGCATGTATATTCCCACTAATGTTGCTCTTAGTTGCTTTCTCCTTTTATCAGTTTCTGTGTGAACATTACATCTGCTGTCTTTGATGAAGAATATACCGTAACATCAAATAAAACTTCCCTTGTGACGTTTTGGAGTCTGCTCCTTCTCTCTTCCTCTGATGCATTCAAACACTAAATGCAACTTTATTTAAAACAGCAATGTGACGGTCTCACTCTGAGCTGCTAGTCTGTGACAAATGAGACTCTGGATGTCATCGTGCTTCATTCACTTTGATCATAAGAGAGGTTACTGACGTGTGTGTGTGTGTGTGTGTGTGTGTGTGTGTGTGTGTGTGTGTGTGTGTGTGTGTGTGTGTGTGTGTGTGTGTGTGTGTGTGTGTGTGTGTGTGTGTGTGTGTGTGTGTGTGTGTGTGTGTGTGTGTGTGGTGTGTGTGTGTGTGTGTGTGTGTGTGTGTGTGTGTGTGTGTGTGTGTGTGTGTGTGTGTGTGTGTGTGTGTGTGTGTGTGTGTG
>NW_022992118.1:0-52500 GCF_902827175.1 Gymnodraco acuticeps | reverse complement strand
GTGTGTGTGTGTGTGTGTGTGTGTGTGTGTGTGTGTGTGTGTGTGGTCTGTCCTCACACACAAACCTCCTCTTGATTGAGTTGGCTTCCTGCCACCAGCAGCAAACAATGCATTTATTTAAAGAGTTTACTTTCTTTCCCACTGACACACGAAATCATTCTTTTTTTAAAACGAATTACAAATGAAAACACACACACACATGACGGTGGAGCTGTATGGTCACGTGTGTGTGTTAATGTGTGTGTGCCGTATGTATGGAGCTGTGTGTGAGCGGTAACCTGATCAGACATGCCTGTGTGAGCCTCTCTCTGCACACACACTCTGCTGCCTTCAGTACCACAGAAGAAGAGCTAGTCAGTTTAAATGCATTGAAACAAGTTTAATTTGTATTTATCAGTATTTAGATTATTGTTACTTTTTTAACAAATCTCAACAAAAAACTGTGTGTGTTAATGAGTATGTAAACTAACGTTGTTTTTGTGCTGTGTGTGTGCCTGTGTGTGTGTGTGTGTGTGTGTGTGTGTGTGTGTGTGTGTGTGTGTGTGTGTGTGTGTGTCTGACGTGGAAGCAGTGTTTCACGAGGTGTCGGTGTACCCTAAGAAGGAGCTCCCGTTCTTCATCCTCTTCACCGCCGGACTCTGCTCCTTCACCGCCATGTTGGCTCTGCTCACACACCAGTTCCCCGAGCTCATGGGAGTGTTTGCTAAAGCTGTGAGTCACACACACACACACACACACACACACACACACACACACACACACACACACACATCAAGGGTGCTGGAGAGGGACAGATATTAAAGGTTAAAAGCCTTTAGATTATTATTCTCTATAAATCCTGCTGAGGTTTAAATCCTCCAGCCCCCCCCCCCCCCCCAGCACTGTGCTGCTCACCTGGAATGTGTGTGAGCTCATCTCTTCCACCTTCAGTGACACTATCAGCAGATATCATCTACACACACACACACACACACACACCTCTGACTCTCCAACCACATTGACATTGTAGGTATGATTGCAGAGATCATTCCAGTAACAGCCAGTAGATCTGATCCCAGTGCAGTCTGAGGATTCCATCTTTACTTTAACAGTTTCATTTCTGCTTGACTCAGATCAATTCAAATGCCCTCACCTTCTGTCAGTGTCATCTCTACAAAACTGAAAAGCACGCTGACGTTTTGCCAAATAGGATATTAGCCCCTTCGTGTTTCACTCAGGATTCTTTGTGGGCTGACCTGGAGGTTAGCAGCTCACTGGTTCTCAGCAATGGGATTTCATGTAAGAACCCCTGTGGTGAACACACGTTCTATGATGTGTTCAGTCTCCCCATGTTAACACCTCTTAATGATTTCTGAAGTTAAAAGCTAACGTTAGGCTATAAAGGAGCTACAGCACGGTCACATGACGTCAACAAGCTAAAGGCGGCTGATGTACGTCGATGGCGTTTAGAAGTTTCATTTAGACACTTGTTAGCAACCGTCTTTTTTAAGACACACACAAGCTTTGGAGCAGGGATGGGCCACCAGGGGGCCGCAGATTCACTTGGAACACACACACGCACACAAATTCCATGTGTTGTATGTAATTATTAACAAATTAAGTCTGAAATCTTCATTGACATTTTTCAATCTTTCAGGGAGCATCCTCTAAGAAGCATGTTTGTATCGAACAGGTTATTCAACAGTGGAATAAAACTATTTTAAACTATTGGAAAGCACGGAAAATGTGTGTGTATTGAGATGAACCATTAAGAGGACATAAGCATGAAGTCATGAACACTACCCCAGACATTAGTTGTCTAACTTGAACCTAAGACACTTGTCGTGGCTTCCTTCCTTGTTCTTCCACCAAGCCACTAGACGCCTTAAACAGACAGTTCTAACTCGTTTCTCTCCTTAAAGTACTCACAGCTTGAAGTGTTGCTTGGCCTCCGATGGTTTAGAAGATGTTGCGATGTATTTGCTCAAAATAAAATAAACTTTTGCACATGCAACAAAGAAAAATAGGCCTATACTATATTCAAAAGAAATAGGCAAAACTCAAATAAAACAACACAACTTAGGTATTCTTTCTTTCTTGATAACTTCACAACTTAAAGGGTACGAGTACGGTTTGTATGTACGGTTACGAGTACGGTTTGTATGTATGGTTACGAGTACGGTTAAAAACTGTTCCTCGACGGCGTCTCTCAACAGGTTGCCCATCACTGTGGCGTTAGCACAGGCGCCGTGGGAATTGTAGTCCTTTATAGTGCGTTGACTACAGACGTCACAATTAGGTGGCCTTTCTTAGCAAATCAAAATACTGGCTCTAACAACACTTGTAGCCTCTGCTGACGCACAATAAGGGGAATGTCAACACAGACACCTGGCAACCCGCACTCTGCTGTTCCTCAGCGCCGCCCCCCCTCCCTCCCTCTGATATTATGAATGAAAAGCGTAGTAATCATAGATAACACGGCAGGGTCCATGACAGTTTGTTTTCATCTGATTTCAAATAAACAAAGTCTTGGTTTTTAGAATATTAAACTTGTTTTTGCTAAATTCAGATGATAAAAACAACTTGTAAGCTTTGTAAATGCATAATTACAAGAGGCAACTTAACGTCACAGCAGGCATAACAACAGCCGCTGTTTCTTGTGAGTGTTGCCCCGGGCAACAAACACAAACGTGTCACAGATTATTTTGCGGTATTTGGCTGCCGAACGAAATCATGTACGCAGCTCTCGACGTAACTAGGAGTCTAGTGGACGGTATCAGTACTACAAGTAAAAACATAAAAATTATTTTTTATTAATCACGTTTTTTATAAATTAATCTGAGGGCCGCATAAAGAGGAGGTGGGGGCCCCGGGCCGCCATTTGCCCGTCCCTGCTTTAGACAATGTAGAATAATACGTGTTTGACCTTATTTCAGGCATCTAACCAAAACAACCATTTTAAAACATTGATTTTGAGCACAGGAAGTGGTAAAATGCTGACTCATCTCCAGGTGTTAGGACTCATTCCTGCACCCCTCTCTAGATCTCCTGTTAATGCATTCAATTAAAGTGTGTGTCGTCTCTCCCTCAGTTCCTCAGCACGCTGTTCGCTCCTCTGAACTTCATCATGGAGAAGGTGGAGAGCATCCTGCCGTCCAGCCTCTGGCACCAACTCACCCGCATCTGACCCCCCCCCCCCCCCTGACCCCCCCCCAGGACCAGAACCAGGACCCCACCCCCCTACAAACAGAAACAGCCGGACTGCCCCTGAACGCTGCGCTGTAGGGACTGACTTTAGGACTTTAGTGCCAAGAGGAGCGTTCAAAGCAGACTGAGAACGCAGGAAAAACCAAACGCAGAAGCGATGAAATCCACAAACTGGTTTTGACTTTATTTGATATGTTTGCATTTTTTTTTGGGTTTTCAAATCATTTAAAAAGCTGTTCTTTTGTTGTACAAAAACAGGTGATCAATTGCCATCATTAAAAAAAAAAGTGAAAAGACAAAAAAATATAATAAAGGACTTTTTGTGTATCGCTGCACGCCGGCTTCTTCCACATGTTGATTCCCGCAGATTCACTTCCTCCTGCTGAGAGAAGAGGAAATACAGAAGGTAGGTTTTTAATGTCTAAATGTGGGATATTTTGCATGTTTTCCCCACAAACTAACATCTCGCTCCACTGGAAGAACAAGACCATCACCTGCAGGTCCTTCAGGTACCTTTGAAGTGAAGCTAAGGGCGGAAAATCTCAACTTAAAGGGGACCTATCATGCAAAATGCACTTGTTGATGTCTTTTATACATCAATGTGTCCCCAGTGTGTCGGGGAACTCACGCAGCGTCAGAAAATAAAACCCTCTCTCTTCCTCCGTACCCAAATCTCTAAAAACGGGGCTACAACGGAGCTGATCCAGATTTGCAGCCGATATGACGTAATATCTGAAATATGGACCAATCAGAAACGTTGCTATCAGAAACAATGCCCGACTGTTTTGGACGTAATATGGTCGGTGTTTACATTAGCATCGCTAACACTCAGAGCTAACCTGTACTGGAGAGCATGTGTGTGAAGAAGCAGGAAGTAAAAAGGAACTCACCTTGTGGTATAACCGGCAAGAGAGAAAGCCTTTGAGCTCCAAACTGTTTCAGAGAGAATCCTTGATAATCCATGATATGGCGTTTCATCACGGCAGCATTTAGTTTAGACAGTAGCTGCCGGGTCCCGCATGAGCTCAGACCCTCCTTTTTAAAGCTTTATACCCAAATCAGATCTTTAGAAACAGGAAGTGAAATAGAGGGATATGAGGCATGGCTAGAATGATCTGTTTGGAGCAAAAACACTTCATAGACATGTTTTGTATATATTTGTATATATCTGAAACCCATGCTATTGCCTAAAAATAGCATGATAGCTGACCTTTAAGATAATTTAAATATAGCTTTATTTTAAGATTAATGAATTAATTCAATGCCTTTTTAAAACTGTATTGGGTCAGCAGGCAACGTGTGGATCTTCATCTGCAGGTAAAGAGCACAAATTGAACAACAAAACATGTTTAAAGGAACTTTATTAACATTTTATTACCGATTTATTTGCTGAGATCTGAGAATAACAGGAAGCAGTGTGGCCTCGTTTCTTATCGGCAGGAGGAAGTGACCTGTGTTGATTCTTTAAAATGTGCCTATTGGTTACAGATAATGTTTCCATACGCTATACATCTGATCTTAATTTACACAACCACATATTTACATAAGCAAACAAACACAAAACGGAGGGTAAAGCAGAATAACTAACAACATGTTGAGTGTTTTTGCATTTCAATTGGGATGCAGTGTGTAATGTAACGTCATTTATTCCTGGCAGCAACACGGGTAACCAGGTGGTGAAATAACATTTAAAACAATGTAAGATTTATACGTCAGGATGTCAGATATCAGCAGGTTTTAAGGTGATTATCTGGTGTTTATATTGACCTTTATTCCTCTGGTCTCTTTATTAACCAGTGCGTGTGTCTTACACTCAGCAGCTGAGAGTGACTAACCGTGACTGAGTGTTTACATGCACTGAATATTATCTAACCGTGTGTTTGTCACTTAGTCAGCTTGTAGTCCTTCAACTGTGTTCATTACTCCGCGGCTTTTCACAGAAACGATTAAAGGTGGGGGGGTTAGGTCATTTTGGAGAAACCAGCTCGAGTGCGATAGAATTTGAAAATACACAGCCGGAAAATATCTGCCACTTCCTCACAGAGCCCCTCCTCCAACACACGAACGCGCACATGACCAATGAGGGCACGAGATAAGTTTGTGCACAGATGGAAGGCTGACAGGCAGGTAGGCCATCCAGTTACTTTTAGCCGGGCCGGCTAAAATGATTGGTCGTGCTTTTTACAGCGCCACGGCTTCCACTGATGACATGTTTTTATGTATTTATTGTCAAAGCACTTCAGATATTCATTGCTATCGGGATGTTAAGAGCATTCCATGGAATATAATAACAAGTGTATCTCGAGCCGGTTTCTCAAACTTACCTACCCGCCAACAAGAGGCGGATTAAAGGCACGAGCTTTGAACACTTTGCCCCCTGCAGCTAATTAGTTACTTATGTTTAGGTGCTTCTGTGCCGTCAGACATTCATTTAATGCAGTCAAGCATCTCTTAGAAGTGTTCAATCTAATGTAAAACTTTTATAAACGAACAAAACTCAGGATAAAACGAGTGACAAACAGTGTTTTATCAAATCTAAAAAGCCTTTTCTCCTGTGTTTTATTACAAGGACAAAGGTAGTGCCAGTTGAGATGATTTGCAAACATATATCCTAGAATGCTACGCTTGCTTCAGGTCGGTTTGGGCTTTTCCAAAACAAAGTGCTCCTCTAGATCAGTGGTGTCAAACTCAAGTTCATCGTGGGCCACATTATGGTTGCACTCAAAGGGCCGGTTGTAACTATATAAAATACATATCTAAAATGATGTATTATATTACATTATTGCCTCTGAGTTGGATTATTATCGAATAGGGTAATAACTTCGTAATTAACTACGTCTAAAAGTCCAGGGCAAATAATTGCAAATCTCTTCAGTGCGCATGTCACATAATGAGATGCATTGTGGGACATGTAGTTTATGGGCAACGTGATTCTGTAAAGTGGCATGTAACCGTATAATAAACGTATTATATTATTTGCAAGCTCTTGCGGGCCATAAAAAATGAAGCCCCGGGCCTTGAGTTTGACACCCCTGCTCTAAATTAATTTAAAGAAACACCTTGGTATGGCAAGCCGATTTAGCTTTTATTCATTTCTGGAGGATATAAAAACATCTATTCTTACTAAGAATGTGTATTTCTGATATCAGAAATTGAATCGTAACTAGTTGTAATGTGTATTTCTGATATCAAATGCGATTTTAACGAGTGAGATTTGTATCGTTTCTCATTCATTTCAATGGGAGGTGGAATTTGAAATGAATGAGAAAAACGATATCAGTAATTCAATTGTTACAATTCAATTTGAACCAGTAAAAATACCAATTTCTGATATCAATAATTCAATTTCAACTAGTCGAAATGCAAATTGTTGATATCAGAAATACAATTTGAACTAGTTCAAAATCATTTTTTTGATATCAGGAATTCAATTGTTACTAATTATAATTATATTTTTATTTATAACTAGTTACAATTGAATTTGCTGGAACTGCTACCTCCGCGACCCGACCACGGATAAGCGGGAGAAGATGCATGGATGGACGGACAATTGCATTTTTTGTGATATCAAGAATTTGCATTCTAACTAGTTAAAATTCAATTTTTGATATCAGAAATAAACATTATTATTAGTAAACATTGATTTTTGTATATCCTCCAGAAATGAATAAAAGCTAAATCGGCTTGAGAGATGTCTGCCAAACATTTCCCCCCATGACTGATGAGCTGTTTCTGCTCCGTCTTCTTTTATAGTCGGAAAGACTCGTCTCTTATTGATTACGGCTCCAGATTTCTTAATTGGATTCAGCATCTAAGTCTAAAGCCACTTTAATATTTGAGTATTAAAACAAGTCTTGATTTGTATTCACCACTTCTAATCCAAGGTCTCTCTGTTTCACCACTTACTCCCAAACCAACCCTGAAGGTAGTAGAACATCTAAACTCTGATAACTTCGTGGCACAGAAATGATGCGGTTTCACTGAGCGTCTGTTCTCAGGACTGCTCCCTTTACTTTGCAGACATGACGAGCGTTTGGACATTAATTACTAGTGTTTTTGGTAACGCTCTTCCATGTTAGGGAGGAGAACGTCTGAAAGTATTTATGTTCTTCAAATTGAAGCGTAAAATGTGAAACGAAGACTGAGCCTCATCAAACCCGCAGTGATGCTTCTGTGAGCAGGAGGGAATCGAAGGCGCTGCTTAAACACATCTCCAGCAGAGAAAACAGAGTCACTCTCTTCCTGTTTTTAAGATTTAAAAACACTACAATACATTATATAATTTAAAATGTCTTCGGTGTATTTTCTTAGTTCACCTCCAAATTGCAAATTGGCAGAAGCTTCTGCTGCAGCATGTCTTGTTTTTGTGGAGAAGCTGTAAGAAAATAAGTGAAGTGCTGATCCATTACCTCAGTCTTTTCTCTCCCTTGTTTAGAACTTAAAGGTCTCCTATCATGCAATATGCACTTTGTGATGTCTTTTATACATCAATGTGTCCCCGGTGTGTCGGGGAACTCACGCAGCGTCAGAAAATAAAACCCTCTCTCTTTTCCTCCGTACCCAAATCTCTAAAAACGGGGAACAACGGAGCTGATCCAGATTTGCGTCCGATATGACGTAATATCTGAAATGTGGACCCACGGCCCAATCAGAAACGTTGCTATCAGAAACAATGCCCGACTGTTTTGGACGTAATATGGTCGGTGTTTACATTAGCATCGCTAACACTCAGAGCTAACCTGTACTGGAGAGCATGTGTGTGAAGAAGCAGGAAGTAAAAAGGAACTCACCTTGTGGTATAACCGGCAAGAGAGAAAGCCTTTGAGCTCCAAACTGTTTCAGAGAGAATCCTTGATAATCCATGATATGGCGTTTCATCACGGCAGCATTTAGTTTAGACAGTAGCTGCCGGGTCCCGCATGAGCTCAGCCCCCTCCTTTTTATTTAATCAATTTTTTTTAAAGCTTTATACCCAAATCAGCACATTAGAAACAGGAAGTGAAATAGAAGGATATGAGGCATGGCTAGAATGGGTGATCTGTTTGGTATTTTGAGCAAAACACTTTATAGACATGTTTTTTATATATCTGAGATCTATGCTATTGCCTACAAATAGCATGATAGGTGACCTTTAAGGATCCTATGTTATCATCTGTGAAAATGCTAGGTTTACATATGAAGAGTAACTCAAAGAAAAAGCGTAATCACCATTTTTGTCTCACTTTCTTATCAAGGCTTGCAGCAGCCTGACGTGGCTTTCAAATCAAATCACAAATACCGGGGTATTTGAAATATATTTCTAAGATGCAGCTCGGTACTGATAGTCATTGAATGTCTAACACATTAATGAAAGCTCTTTAACGGTCTCTAGTAGACATACGTTTAACTTTTTTGATTTGATGAACTACTGATCCGGTTCTCGCCTCATCAAGTAGGAGTTGTTGAACTGAAGAAACATTAACGGGATTTTTAAATGAAGGAATGACCTGCCTCTGTTACAGTATATGGATATTTCCTTATATTATGTAAGACTGCATATCTCCTGACTGACAAAACAAGAAAAGACATCACCTTACACTTTGAGAAGCTGGGATGGAAATTGTTCCTATTGTCTGACATGTTATCGACCAAATGATTAATCTAAGTACATCCATAATGAAAAAAGCCTTTGGATGCAATCTTAGTCTAAACACAGAGTTGGAGGAATCAGGAGTGTGTGTGTGTGTGTGTGTGTGTGTGTGTGTGTGTGTGTGTGTGTGTGTGTGTGTGTGTGTGTGTGTGTGTGTGTGTGTGTGTGTGTGTGTGTGTGTGTGTGTGTGTGTGTGTGTGTGTGTGTGTGTGTGTGTGTGTGTGTGTGTGTGTGTGTGTGTGTGTGTGTGTGTGTGGTGTGTGTGTGTGTGTGTGTGTGTGTGTGTGTGTGTGTGTGTGTGTGTGTGTGTTGGGGGGCTTTAAAAAACACAGAAGGCCTGAGTCAGACTGCTGATTTGACTCCCAATATGTAAGTAGGTGTGTGTGTGTGTGTGTGTGTGTGTGTGTGTGTGTGTGTGTGTGTGTGTGTGTGTGTGTGTGTGTGTGTGTGTGTGTGTGTGTGTGTGTGTGTGTGTGTGTGTTGGGGGCTTTAAAAACCACAGAAGTTCTGAGTCAGACTGCTGATTTGACTCCCAATATGTAAGTAGGTGTGTGTGTGTGTGTGTGTGTGTGTGTGTGTGTGTGTGTGTGTGTGTGTGTGTGTGTGTGTGTGTGGAGTTACATATGTGTCTACAAGGGTGTGTGTGTGTCTCTCTCTCTCCTGCACCCTTGGACAGGATCAGTGTTTTTCCACAGTGTTCCCTCTGGATCAGTTTGGTGTGTTTCTTATGGATTAAAGAGTGTTTCCTGGTCCCTTGCAGGTGTTTCCTCTGGACCAATCAGAGTTCAGCGGGTCAAATGTGTTCCTTGCAGGTATTTTCCTCTCTGGACCAATCAGAGTTCAGCAGGTCAAATGTGTGTCCCTTGCAGGTGTTTCCTCTGGACCAATGAGAGTTCAGCGGGTCACGTGTGTCCCTTGCAGGTGTTTCCTCTGGACCAATGAGAGTTCAGCGGGTCACGTGTGTCCCTTGCAGGTGTTTCCTCTGGACCAATGAGAGTTCAGCGGGTCACGTGTGTCCCTTGCAGGTGTTTCCTCTGGACCAATGAGAGTTCAGCGGGTCACGTGTGTCCCTTGCAGGTGTTCAGGTCGATGGTCTCTTCACAGTCTCTACAGATGACGTCGCAGCACCAGTGGAACTTGCACTCGCACTGCGTGGTGCGGCTGACCCTCGACGTGTCGTATCCGCGGCCGCAGCACAGCACCTCGCAGCCGTCTGCTCCACGGGACGTCCGGTTACACTGACGCCCCCCCGTACCCATCCAGCCTGGGGAGAGAGGGAGAGATTTTAAAAAGAGAGTGAGAGTCCGAGACCGAGTCAGTGTCCGAGACTGAGTCTGTGTGTCCGAGTGAGAGTCAGAGTCCGTGTCTGTGTGTCCGAGTGAGAGTCAGAGTCCGTGTCTGTGTGTCAGAGTCAGAGTCCATAATGTTTTAATGTAAAGTTAATTTCCCTCTGCTCGTCTCCACTGAACACAAATCAGATTTATTCACTGAATGTAAAAAAACACATTTCAGTGGTTTTACTTCCAAAATGAGATGTAATAGTGAAAGCCTCACACACACACACATTTAATTGGTTGATAAGAGCCAATGGGAATGCAGTATAGTGTGTGTGTGTGTGTGTGTGTGTGTGTGTGTGTGTGTGTGTGTGTGTGTGTGTGTGTGTGTGTGTGTGTGTGTGTGTGTGTGTGTGTGTGTGTGTGTGTGTGTGTGTGTGTGTGTGTGTGTGTGTGTGTGTGTGTGTGTGTGTGTGTGTGTGTGTGTGTGTGTGTGTGTGTGTGTGTGTGTGTGTGTGTGTGTGTGTGTGTGTGTGTGTGTGTGTGTGTGTGTGTGTGTGTGTGGTGTGTGTGTGTGTGTGTGGTGTGTGTGTGTGTGTGTGTGTGTGTGTGTGTGTGTGTGTGGGTGTGTGTGTGTTGTGTGTGTGTGTGTGTGTGTGTGTGTGTGTGTGTGTGTGTGTGTGTGTGTGTGTGTGTGTGTGTGTGTGTGTGTGTAAGATGATGAATGCTGGACGGAGGACAGATGAGAGATTGATGATAGGGGCCGTCAGTCTGCACTCACACTCTTCATCAGCTGTTCATTTCACTGGACACACACACACACACACACACACACACACCTCAAAGACATGCAAACTCTCCCTCAATCATTCTGAATAACACAGACTTGATCTATTCTCACAGACACACACGCACACACACACACACCCACTCTCTCAAACACACACCCACACACACACTCACACACACACACAGATAGTGAGACGGCCCCTCTAAAGTGTGAAATAAATTCCCCCGGCGAGGCGAGGCTCAGGTGTTTAACTCATCTCTCTGCACCCCCTCATCTTAATTCAATAAGCAGACGCAGCACAGCGCCGTGATGTCATGGAGCAGGGCGGCCAATCACAGGAGACAGGAGGAGGAGAGGGGCGGATCATGCCCAGATATATTACCTGGTGAAGGCTGCAGAGATAGTACACACACACACACATCTCACAGCGAGGCATAATGTAAACACGAGCAAATTCCAGAACAGTGTTCGAGATGGTACTTGAAGCAGAAGCAAAAACGTTATTTATACAGGAGGAGCTGAACACACACACACACACACACACACACACACACACACACGTTCAATAACACTTGTGCTGCTGCAGTCTGACAGTAACACCCACACACACCTGCACACCGCCTACAACAGTATGTTCACATACAACTGAAATACATTTTCAAATGCTAAATCGCAATACCTGATGATGTTCAGGTGTATATCAGTATGTAGTGTCTCTACTTTAAAGAGTCCTCTCCTGCTGATGTTCAGGTGTATATCAGTATGTAGTGTCTCTACTTTAAAGAGTCCTCTCCTGATGATGTTCAGGTGTATATCAGTATGTAGTGTCTCTACTTTAAAGAGTCCTCTCCTGATGATGTTCAGGTGTATATCAGTATGTAGTGTCTCTACTTTAAAGAGTCCTCTCCTGATGATGTTCAGGTGTATATCAGTATGTAGTGTCTCTACTTTAAAGAGTCCTCTCCTGCTGATGTTCAGGTGTATATCAGTATGTAGTGTCTCTACTTTAAAGAGTCCTCTCCTGCTGATGTTCAGGTGTATATCAGTATGTAGTGTCTCTACTTTAAAGAGTCCTCTCCTGCTGATGTTCAGGTGTATCTCAGTATGTAGTGTCTCTACTTTAAAGAGTCCTCTCCTGCTGATGTTCATGTGTATATCAGTATGTAGTGTCTCTACTTTAAAGAGTCCTCTCCTGCTGATGTTCAGGTGTATATCAGTATGTAGTGTCTCTACTTTAAAGAGTCCTCTCCTGCTGATGTTCAGGTGTATATCAGTATGTAGTGTCTCTACTTTAAAGAGTCCTCTCCTGCTGATGTTCAGGTGTATATCAGTATGTAGTGTCTCTACTTTAAAGAGTCCTCTCCTGCTGATGTTCAGGTGTATATCAGTATGTAGTGTCTCTACTTTAAAGAGTCCTCTCCTGCTGATGTTCAGGTGTATATCAGTATGTAGTGTCTCTACTTTAAAGAGTCCTCTCCTGCTGATGTTCAGGTGTATATCAGTATGTAGTGTCTCTACTTTAAAGAGTCCTCTCCTGCTGATGATCAGGTGTATATCAGTATGTAGTGTCTCTACTTTAAAGAGTTCTCTCCTGCTGATGTTCAGGTGTATATCAGTATGTAGTGTCTCTACTTTAAAGAGTCCTCTCCTGCTGATGTTCAGGTGTATCTCAGTGTGTAGTGTCTCTACTTTAAAGAGTCCTCTCCTGCTGATGTTCAGGTGTATATCAGTATGTAGTGTCTCTACTTTAAAGAGTCCTCTCCTGCTGATGTTCAGGTGTATATCAGTATGTAGTGTCTCTACTTTAAAGAGTCCTCTCCTGCTGATGTTCAGGTGTATATCAGTATGTAGTGTCTCTACTTTAAAGAGTCCTCTCCTGCTGATGTTCGGGTGTATATCAGTATGTAGTGTCTCTACTTTAAAGAGTCCTCTCCTGCTGATGTTCAGGTGTATATCAGTATGTAGTGTCTCTACTTTAAAGAGTCCTCTCCTGCTGATGTTCAGGTGTATATCAGTATGTAGTGTCTCTACTTTAAAGAGTCCTCTCCCTGCTGATGTTCAGGTGTACATCAGTATATAGTGTCTCTACTTTAAAGAGTCCTCTCCTGCTGATGTTCAGGTGTATCTCAGTATGTAGTGTCTCTACTTTAAAGAGTCCTCTCCTGCTGATGTTCAGGTGTATATCAGTATGTAGTGTCTCTACTTTAAAGAGTCCTCTCCTGCTGATGTTCAGGTGTATATCAGTATGTAGTGTCTCTACTTTAAAGAGTCCTCTCCTGCTGATGTTCAGGTGTATATCAGTATGTAGTGTCTCTACTTTAAAGAGTCCTCTCCTGCTGATGTTCAGGTGTATATCAGTATGTAGTGTCTCTACATGTCTCCATGCTTTAATGTGCTGCAGCACCTCTTTTCACCCTCTGTCTGAAACCAGAGCCCAGTCTGCTCTGATTGGTTAGCTGGCCGGCTCTGTTGTGATCGCTCAACCGCTTAGAGATGTCCCGCCCCTTAGCCTATCACGTACAATGTGTTGGAGCGCTAGCCAATAGGGGCACAAGTGTTACATAGTGATGTCATTATGGTCCCGAACATTGGGATTTGCAGACCATTTACGTGCACACAAACCTATATAACAAACTACAGGAAAGGGTTAACCCAAAAAGCACAATCAAGAGTCTCTAAAATAAAAGATAATGAAATTGTTTTAACACAGAAAAACAAAAAAATCTAGATTTTGAAAAAAACTGGATCCAGGGAATGTTGAAGTTACTGATTCATTTTCAAATCCATGTTCTCCTCCAGATCCACTAGGTTACACCCAAAAACACAACAGCCAACTAGTTTGATAAACGATAAACCGTTAAAGTATTTCTTCATGCAAAAATGGCAGAAAAAGCTGAATCAGACTCAAATCTCCGGCTTCTTCTTTGATATCGAGAAAACGATCAACAGATTCATTGATATGGAAAGTAATCGTCTAGCCCTTTACATTAGAGTCCACACAGCAGCGTTAAAAAAATCTTGGAGGTGGGCGTATCTGAAGCTTGGGGATTTTTTGCGAGCAACGCGACCAATCACATGAATCTCCCGCCCCCCTGCTTGCTAGCAATGTTAAAACGAAGTAAACTGGATATAAAATCCCCAAACAGCGAAAACCTACCAGTTTCACCCACTCTCTCTGCCACCTCCCTCCATGCCTGGTTAGTAGGGACTGGTCATAAAGAACCGGGTGATTTGCCACCGCAATAACTAATTTCTCCTCCATTTCGTTAGGAATATAGAAAATGAACTCTCCATATAGTATGTCTCTCCCAGCTTGCACGCAGTTTGATTGGCTAGCGCTTGTACTGTCAATTTGCATAAACGGGATTTGATTGGCTGACGCTTCCACGTCAGCTTCAAAGGTTGAACATTGCTCAACTTTTGAAGCATAATGCCTGGAAATCTCCGCTTTGCTTCCCACAATGCAGTTCGGCGAAAAGTGTGGCAAAGTGACGTCACCCCATTCAAAGTGACGGCCCGTCCACACGGTGATGTGCGTTGAAGCTTCAACGCTTCTGCCCATTCACTTTGAATGGGGTGACGTCACACTTTGCCGAACTGCATTGTGGGAGCGTTGCTTCGCTTTGCTCGCTTCAAAAGTTGAGCAATGTTCAACTTTTGAAGCTTCGGCGGAAGCGTCAGCCAATCAAATCATATGCCAGTACAAGCTCTAGCCAATCAAACCGCGTGCTTGTGTGTCCGGGGCGGGGGATTCATGTGATTGGTTGTTGGTCGAGTTTCAGACACGCCCACCGGCAAGCTTCAACGCACACCGCCGTGTGGACGCTGCGTGAATGGGCAGAAGCGTTGGAAGATTCTTTTAACGCTGCTGTGTGGACGGGCCATAAGAAATTAAACAACTTCAATGATTCTCCAGCAGATAGACCTGACTTTAGGGTGTGTGTCTAACCCTAATGGTTTACGACACCTATCTTTGTAAGTTGTATGTGCCTGGTTAGATTTAAGCAGGGCATCTTTACAGCATTATTTTAGTCCTACTCATACTTCCTGTCTGTACCTGAACGCTCACTTAAATCTAATAACAACAGGAGCTGGAGCAGAGACTCAGAAGCTCCCAAAGATCAAGAATGAACTTCCAGACTCTTCGACTGGACGACGCTCTCACAGCTTATCTCCACTTTAAATGAAAGCCATGCTTCAGAAACAGCAGGTTAAAGTTAACTGACTGTTGGAGGTCATACAACACTCCTGAAAGCACCTGAAGGCACCATGACGGTTTCTGATAACTCGGAGTACATGACACCGTCCCGTGACAGACAGATCCCAGCTTTGATTCGCTGAGACATCCAACACTTCCTTCAGAGTGAAATACAGCCTACGTGCAAACGCTGCAGCTCCTTCATTCAACAAAGTGTTCCACCATCACATAAATATTAAAAACAGGGCAGCGTGAACAAAAACATGGCACAATGTGCACATGAATGCATCGTTCACTTAGCAACCTGCATTTCCAACTGCATTTCCAAGCAGATTTGTAAAAGGAGAAATGAACGCAGCGTCCACACGGCAGCGTGCGTTCTGAAGCTCGACCAACAACCAATCACATTCATCTCCCGCCCCGGACACACAAGCACGCGGTTTGATTGGCTGGTGCTTTTACTGGCATATTATTTGATTGGCTGGAGCTTCCGTTTTCTCTACTTTTGAAGCGAGCAACGTGAGACTTGCATCCTGTGTAAATCCAACGGTCAACAGTATTGACAAAATCACTTTGAATTTTAAAGCAAATAATGACCTTTTTCTCAACCCTTACCAACATTTTTTTGCACACTCTTGCTAAATATTGATTCTTCTTACAAACAAATAGTTTTAGTTCCTGCTGGTTTTCCGGTTGTGGCTCCTCTGAGTATCTCTGTTCGTGTTGCTTTCAATGTCAAACCCTGCAATGAGACTTTTGCTAACATTGCAACTTAGATACTGAAACGATATATCGTGCAGCTCTTATTCCCAATGCTAACCACATGATTGAATCTACCATCGTGTGAAAGATATCAGGACGAGCTAAATGTCCTTAAAGGAGCCTGCTTTGTAAACGCTTATCCCTGAGATCAGAGATGTCCCGTCTTTCTAAAATTAAATTAAATGTGAAATACTAAAAGTATACTACGTTGGGCTCTGTAGAAGCGTCTGCCTTCGACACAAACCACACTGTAAACCATGGTATTGTAAAGTGTTGTGTGATCCAACCTGCCCCCCAAATATGCCCTCAGGTGTGTGTGTGTGTGTGTGTGTGTGTGTGTGTGTGTGTGTGTGTGTGTGTGTGTGTGTGTGTGTGTGTGTGTGTGTGTCCAGTGGAGGTGATTTATAGTGATCTGTGGCGCTCTAAGGTTTCAGCCTGCAGGAGTGTGTAATGGCTCTTAAAGCGGCCGACACCCGATCGCCACGGATCATCTGCTGCCACACACACACACACACACACACACACACACACACACACACACACACACACACACACACACACACACACACACACACACACACACACACACACACACACACACACACACACACACACACACACACACACACACACACACACACACACACACACACACACACACACACACACACACACACACACACACACACACACACACACACACACACACACACACACACACACACCTTCCTAAACTCTCTGTCCTCTTACATAAACACGCATTTCTCTCTCTCAGAAGTCTGATACTTTCTTATGTTATAGCCTCTCGTCCACATGCCCACCTCTTTGTAAAACATAATGACATTTGGATTCTGATCCCCTGCTGTACAGATGAGTACCTGACTCGTGGTCTCGTACGCAGTAGTCCGGCGAGTCCTCGAAGTACACCAGGTCGTTCTTGCTGGGCCTCTTGAAGTGTGTGTGTGTGTGTGTGAAGCCGGTGCCGTCCTGGTTGACGTTCACCTGCACGGCGCCTCTGTACCTCTTCTTCAGGTGATCTCCGGTCAGCCTGAAGTCGGCCATCGCCAGCCAGCAGGTCCGAACGCTGCAGGAGCCGCTGACCCCGTGACATTTACACTCCAGAGACATGAAGCGCCGCACCGCCTACACAGGAGAGTATCATGTGTATTTATTACCTTTATTTAACCAGGATAGGTCGCATTGAGGTCACACATCTATGTTTCAAGAGAATGGTAACAGCACAGTTACAGACAATTCAATGAAGGATACAATAACAACAGGAGGCAGAGATGTAAGGTCAACATAAACACAGACCACGTGGAGTCCCGAAAGGCATACACATGAGAACAGAACACACACATCTTAAGTAGAAACAAATCGTGTACCTTCCTGCCGGCCCGGTTGTTGTGCAGGTTCATCAGCGCCCGCCCGTCCCTCTGCTTCCTCTCCTTGGCGTCCACGAAGCCCTGGCTGAAGCGCACGGCGTGCTCCACGTGGTCGCTGCACCCCCCCCAGTCGAAGGACCCTCGGGAGTCCCGGGACGAGCCCGTCTTGGTGGGGTCGCAGGAGCAGGAGTCCAGGTCCCCCTGAGAGCAGGCCCGAGCCAGCGTGTAGACCACCCCGGCTGAGGAGATGGCGTACATGAAGGCCACCTCTCGACTACCTGAGGGGGGGGGGGGGAGGAAACAAGAAAGCAAGGAAGCAAATGTGGGACAAAAGGTCAGTCTTTCTAGATTCAGCTTAAAGGTCCCCTATTATTCTGTTTGTCATCAATACATTATAGGTCTCAGATATATACAGAGCCTGTCTCTGATTGGCTGAAACACCAAACAGATCATTGCAGCATTACCCATAATCCCCTCTGTTTCAGCCCTGATTCTCTGTCTGTTACTTTAGATGAAAATAAGGAGCCCCTCCCCACGCCCCTCTGAGAGAGACTTGGTTACAAAGAACTCAATGGTGCTCTAGGAGGAGATTCAGGTGATAAGGGGGGGGGGGGGGTTACCTTGGTTGGTGATTGGCTAATGGTTACACAAGACAACACATCGTTATGACATCATAAAGTGGCCAAAATCTGATCAGCATTTCGAGACAGGTTTTTTAGTAGACAGAGGAGAGGAGTCCAAAGCTTAACTATCCAAATGATCCAATAATAATAATTAATTAAGTATTAATAGAATATTTTATTTATGTCAAGAACTTGTGTTAAAACTAAAAAAGCTTTTGTAGAAAATGATGTTTCTCAAAGTAAGATATTCAAAAAGCAGGTTTGAAGTATCTGTATTGACACACACACACACACACACACACACACACACACACACACACACACACACACACAACACACACACACACACACACACACACACACACACACACACACACACACACACACACACACACACACACACACACACACACACACACACACACACACACACACACACACACACACACACACACACACACACACACACACACACACACACACACAGGTCTCAGTTGAGCGTGCCTAACAAGGTTAATGAGGAGAACGCTGAGAGAACACGGCAGAGAGGGGGGGGGGGGGGGGTTAGATGATAATGCTTCAGTATAATTGTTTGAAATTAGCCGGCTGACTTTGACAATCAGGAGCTTTCTGACGGGCCGGCCCCCCAGGGAGGGCCGAATACCACACGGCTGATTAGAGGCGCCCACATGAAACGGACTAAGTCGAAGGATCCTCCGGAGGGTTAAACCTGGGGGCATGGGAGAAGAACATCAGGGGTCCCCACCCTCCACCGGCAATAAAAGAGATCAGGACTCGTTAGGACACGTCCTCAGAGACGACCAAAGTACACACATCCTTTACTCATGTTTGAAAATACTCTGGTAAAAGTAGAAGTACTGACTAAACTTCTTTACTCAAGTCAAAGTAAAGAGGCTTTGAAATGTACTTAAGTAAAAAGTACCCATAGCTAGCAGCTGTTTTAAAGAGTACCTGACCTCCCTTTATATTAATAGAACAATAATGTCATTGTTAGCTAATGAATGTTTCCGTGCTGAACAACGGCAACATGACAACGTTTTCATTGGTCCCTCTTCTTTAGAGAAGACCAGGAAATGATGGATACACGGATCGTGTTCAAATCAATAGGCACGCAATGACTCTAAAGAATAATGATCACGCCACCAAACACACATTCAGACTAAAGGAACCAGCTGTTTGGAAAATGAGAGAAGTAGAAAGTACAAGTATTTGTGTTCAACATGTAAGAAGTAGAAAGTACAGGTATTTGAGTTCAACATGTAAGAAGTAGAAAGTACAGGTATTTGAGTTCAATATGTAAGAAGTAGAAAGTACAGGTATTTGTGTTCAACATGTAAGAAGTAGAAAGTACAGGTATTTGTGTTCAACATGTGAGAAGTAGAAAGTACAGGTATTTGAGTTCAATATGTAAGAAGTAGAAAGTACAGGTATTTGTGTTCAACATGTAAGAAGTAGAAAGTACAGGTATTTGGGTTCAACATGTAAGAAGTAGAAAGTACAGGTATTTGGGTTCAACATGTAAGAAGTAGAAAGTACAGGTATTTGAGTTCAACATGTAAGAAGTAGAAAGTACAGGTATTTGAGTTCAACATGTAAGAAGTAGAAAGTATAGGTATTTGAGTTCAACATGTAAGAAGTAGAAAGTACAGGTATTTGAGTTCAACATGTAAGAAGTAGAAAGTACAGGTATTTGAGTTCAACATGTAAGAAGTAGAAAGTACAGGTATTTGTGTTCAACATGTGAGAAGTAGAAAGTACAGGTATTTGGGTTCAACATGTAAGAAGTAGAAAGTACAGGTATTTGAGTTCAACATGTAAGAAGTAGAAAGTACAGGTATTTGTGTTCAACATGTAAGAAGTAGAAAGTACAGGTATTTGTGTTCAACATGTAAGAAGTAGAAAGTACAGGTATTTGAGTTCAACATGTAAGAAGTAGAAAGTACAGGTATTTGAGTTCAACATGTAAGAAGTAGAAAGTACAGGTATTTGTGTTCAACATGTGAGAAGTAGAAAGTACAGGTATTTGGGTTCAACATGTAAGAAGTAGAAAGTACAGGTATTTGAGTTCAACATGTAAGAAGTAGAAAGTACAGGTATTTGTGTTCAACATGTAAGAAGTAGAAAGTACAGGTATTTGTGTTCAACATGTAAGAAGTAGAAAGTACAGGTATTTGAGTTCAACATGTAAGAAGTAGAAAGTACAGGTATTTGAGTTCAACATGTAAGAAGTAGAAAGTACAGGTATTTGTGTTCAACATGTAAGAAGTAGAAAGTACAGGTATTTGTGTTCAACATGTAAGAAGTAGAAAGTACAGGTATTTTGAGTTCAATATGTAAGAAGTAGAAAGTACAGGTATTTGTGTTCAACATGTAAGAAGTAGAAAGTACAGGTATTTGGGTTCAACATGTAAGAAGTAGAAAGTACAGGTATTTGGGTTCAACATGTAAGAAGTAGAAAGTACAGGTATTTGAGTTCAACATGTAAGAAGTAGAAAGTACAGGTATTTGAGTTCAACATGTAAGAAGTAGAAAAGTACAGGTATTTGAGTTCAACATGTAAGAAGTAGAAAGTACAGGTATTTGTGTTCAACATGTGAGAAGTAGAAAGTACAGGTATTTGGGTTCAACATGTAAGAAGTAGAAAGTACAGGTATTTGAGTTCAACATGTAAGAAGTAGAAAGTACAGGTATTTGTGTTCAACATGTAAGAAGTAGAAAGTACAGGTATTTGAGTTCAACATGTAAGAAGTAGAAAGTACAGGTATTTGTGTTCAACATGTAAGAAGTAGAAAGTACAGGTATTTGTGTTCAACATGTAAGAAGTAGAAAGTACAGGTATTTGAGTTCAACATGTAAGAAGTAGAAAGTACAGGTATTTGAGTTCAACATGTAAGAAGTAGAAAGTACAGGTATTTGTGTTCAACATGTAAGAAGTAGAAAGTACAGGTATTTGTGTTCAACATGTAAGAAGTAGAAAGTACAGGTATTTGGGTTCAACATGTAAGAAGTAGAAAGTACAGGTATTTGTGTTCAACATGTAAGAAGTAGAAAGTACAGGTATTTGTGTTCAACATGTAAGAAGTAGAAAGTACAGGTATTTGAGTTCAACATGTAAGAAGTAGAAAGTACAGGTATTAGTGTTCAACATGTAATAAGTAGAAAGTACAGGTGTTGAGTTCAACATGTAAGAAGTAGAAAGTACAGGTATTTGAGTTCAACATGTAAGAAGTAGAAAGTACAGGTATTTGTGTTCAACATGTAAGAAGTAGAAAGTACAGGTATTTGTGTTCAACATGTAAGAAGTAGAAAGTACAGGTATTTGGGTTCAACATGTAAGAAGTAGAAAGTACAGGTATTTGTGTTCAACATGTAAGAAGTAGAAAGTACAGGTATTTGAGTTCAACATGTAAGAAGTAGAAAGTACAGGTATTTGAGTTCAACATGTAAGAAGTAGAAAGTACAGGTATTTGTGTTCAACATGTAAGAAGTAGAAAGTACAGGTATTTGAGTTCAACATGTAAGAAGTAGAAAGTACAGGTATTTGGGTTCAAAATGTAAGAAGTAGAAAGTACAGGTATTTGTGTTCAACATGTAAGAAGTAGAAAGTACAGGTATTTGTGTTCAACATGTAAGAAGTAGAAAGTACAGGTATTTGAGTTCAACATGTAAGAAGTAGAAAGTACAGGTATTTGTGTTCAACATGTAAGAAGTAGAAAGTACAGGTATTTGTGTTCAACATGTAAGAAGTAGAAAGTACAGGTATTTGTGTTCAACATGTAAGAAGTAGAAAGTACAGGTATTTGTGTTCAACATGTAAGAAGTAGAAAGTACAGGTATTTGGGTTCAAAATGTAAGAAGTAGAAAGTACAGGTGTTTGTGTTCAACATGTAAGAAGTAGAAAGTACAGGTATTTGAGTTCAACATGTAAGAAGTAGAAAGTACAGGTATTTGGGTTCAACATGTAAGAAGTAGAAAGTACAGGTATTTGTGTTCAACATGTAAGAAGTAGAAAGTACAGGTATTTGTGTTCAACATGTAAGAAGTAGAAAGTACAGGTATTTGGGTTCAACATGTAAGAAGTAGAAAGTACAGGTAGTTGTGTTCAACATGTAAGAAGTAGAAAGTACAGGTATTTGTGTTCAACATGTAAGAAGTAGAAAGTACAGGTATTTGAGTTCAACATGTAAGAAGTAGAAAGTACAGGTATTTGGGTTCAACATGTAAGAAGTAGAAAGTACAGGTATTTGGGTTCAAAATGTAAGAAGTAGAAAGTACAGGTATTTGTGTTCAACATGTAAGAAGTAGAAAGTACAGGTATTTGGGTTCAAAATGTAAGAAGTAGAAAGTACAGGTATTTGTGTTCAACATGTAAGAAGTAGAAAGTACAGGTATTTGTGTTCAACATGTAAGAAGTAGAAAGTACAGGTATTTGGGTTCAAAATGTAAGAAGTAGAAAGTACAGGTATTTGTGTTCAACATGTAAGAAGTAGAAAGTACAGGTATTTGTGTTCAACATGTAAGAAGTAGAAAGTACAGGTATTTGGGTTCAAAATGTAAGAAGTAGAAAGTACAGGTGTTTGTGTTCAACATGTAAGAAGTAGAAAGTACAGGTATTTGAGTTCAACATGTAAGAAGTAGAAAGTACAGGTATTTGTGTTCAACATGTAAGAAGTAGAAAGTACAGGTATTTGAGTTCAACATGTAAGAAGTAGAAAGTACAGGTATTTGGGTTCAACATGTAAGAAGTAGAAAGTACAGGTATTTGTGTTCAACATGTAAGAAGTAGAAAGTAAAAAGTAGTGGAGTAAAGTACTGATACCAGAAACATGTACTTAAGTACAGTAACAAAGTATTTGTACTCCACTACTTCCCACCTCTGGACGTCCTGCAGGACTCACTTCAGCTGAGACAGATGAGTGCGCTCTCATGCTTAATGCTCGATAATCCTTTATATGATATCCCCGGAGCTGATAACTCATGACTGCCGGAGAGGAGACCTGTGCCACACGCTTATTTTACAATAAACCCAAAACATAGCCAAAATATATTGAACTGCGACGCTGCTGAACAGTTCAATAAATCTTCTTTACCTCTTCCTACATTTTCTTGAATGATCTAACAGTGACTGTGGCCGCTTTAACATCATTATAATGAAACTGAATCAAACAGATACAAATATCAGCTTTCTTGTATAAATTAAGATACCACTGATCATAGGCGGATTTTGCGGGGGGGCAAAATATCTTACAGCATTACTACGTCTAAAACTGTTCCAATACAAATATTTCGTATATCAATATTTTAATAGATGTAATAAAATGATTGTTACAATACAAATCTGAATAATATCATGTTTTGTTTGAAATAATTTCATATTTGAGCAGTCGCATGTTGTGATGTGTGTGTGTGACGTGTGTGTGTGTGTGTGACGTGTGTGTGTGTGACGTGTGTGTGTGTGTGACGTGTGTGTGTGTGACGTGTGTGTGTGACGTGCAGGCCCGGTTCCAGAACAAAATGACTCAGGGTGCATCTGAGATTAGAGAGGGTGCAGGGGTAAAGTGCTATTTTTATAAGTGGGGAATGGACCTATCACCCTCTAGGGGGGCGGACCTCACCTCCTCTAGGAGGGTCCTCACCTCCTCTAGGTGGGTCCTCACCTCCTCTAGGTGGGTCCTCACCTCCTCTAGGGGGGTCCGGGGGCATGCTCCCCCGGGAAGATTTTTTTTTTAAATGTTGAAATTAAAAGCATCAATCTGGTGCACTTTGAGAGCAACATTAAGAGATCTATGGATCTATGTGCTCTTTGCTTGATTCATGCCTTCCCAGTCCCTTATCACGTACAAGAGCATGGCGCCAGTTGTTGTAGCCAGTTGTGGTGAAGGCATCTGACGTACTTGAACCGAAATGTCTACATGCAGAAGATGGCATCTTTTACATGAATATTCTGGTTAATAATATTGTAGCGTGTTCAAGTAACCAAGGGATATAGCAGTTATCAAATAAGTATAAGATGTGCACAGTTATGATAAGTTTTACAGTTATGTAATGCACTGTTGTTGGGGGGAGAGACCGCCCCTTCCATATGAGTGTGTGTGTACGGCGGGCATGGAAAAGTCATACTCAGTGCGGTGAGCGCTGGCTTTATTGCTACTGTATCCGTAGCACCCCACGCAATAGTTGGGACTGTGTACTGACGTCAGTAAAAAAGGTTTGCCTGCCCCCCCCCCCCCCCCCCCCCCCCTATGCCACTGATACTGAAATATACAAACCTGCAACTAGTTATTGACATTAACGCAAGAAAACTGTGGATTTTCATCTGTAGGATGTCAGAAAATGGCCCAGAATGACCAGAAAAGTGCCGAAACTCTGAGCTCAAATTGTCAAATTGCTTCAATATGTCCAACAATTCTTAAATCCAGAGATATTAAATACAAATAACCAAGAACCATCAAAACACCAGGAACCTCAAAGTGTTTTCAAAATATTTCCTCCAGTATTTTATGATGAATGACTTTTTTGCACATTGACGTTTCTTTCCAGCACCACATCTGCACACTAGAAGTCCAACTATAACCACCACACAGTTCAGAGGAGCATCCTAGCTGCAGAAGAGCAGACTGTCAGACGTGATAAATGTCAAATTGTAAAGTGAGACGATGTGTGGAATGCGATCCAACCTCTGTAAAAAAAAAAAAAAGCATATCTGCGAGGGTCTCAGTGTCGCCGTAAATCAACACTTTGAAAACCCACAGATAGTTTGGATTTGTCAGCGTTCAGTTAAAGCAACATGTTCGCGTCATCCTGCAGATCACAATGACCGGGGAACACAAGCCAGAAGATACGGTTGCACACAACCCTAAAACTCACTTTCTATTCTTAGAGTCCCCCCCCCCCCCCCCCCCCTCTGTGGAAAGAGACTCTGAAAGTTTCAGGAACAAAGATTCTCTCTCTTTTTGATCCATTTCTATAAAAACCTGTCTGAAAATGAGCTGATCAGATTTTGGTCACTTGATGTCATAACGATGTGTTGGCTTGAGTAACCATTAGCCAATCAGCAACCAAGGTACCCCCCCCCCCCCCTTATCACCTGAATCTCCTCCTAGAGCACCATTGAGTTCTTTGTAACCAAACCTCTCTCAGAGGGGCGTGGGGAGGGGCTCCTTATTTTCATCTAAAGTCACAGACAGAGAATCAGCACTTTGGAAACAGGGCTGAAACAGAGGGGATTATGGGTAATGCTGCAATGATCTGTTTGGTGTTTCAGCCAATCAGAGGCAGGTTCTGTATATATCTGAGACCTGTGATATATTGATGCAAAACTGTATAATAGGCGACCTTTAAGACGTGACTTTCCTTAGAATAAAGTAAGATAACCAACCAACCCCCCCCCCCCCCCCCCCCCCCCCCCACAAAGCAAGTATTTTGCCCCAAAAGTTCCCAAAACAATTTGCAATAATGAGGTTCGCTAAGAAGGTAGAATTGGGTCATAATTTATCAAATATAAATCCTAAAACAGTTCAACCAAACCAGCACCAAAGTTTGAATGGACAACATAGGTTAAAACCTCTAATACAGCGGTTCCCAACCTGTGGGCCGCGGATTGCAAGTGGGTCGCCAAATAATTTGCAAAACATTATGATTTGAACCTCCTTTAATTTCTCTTTCTTGATCCTCCTTAGCAACGGTCATCCCAGTCCTTGACAGTGGTGTGTTCTACTGAATTCACAACGTGTCACATGTTCTGAATCGACCAATCAGAACTTTATTTAGCCTCCGTATTGTTTACGGTTGAATGTGGGCTGCGAAACGTTTTTTTTATTCTTAAGTGGGCCCTGAGTTGAAAAAGGTTGGGAACCGCTGCTCTAATAGTTTAAAAAGTGACGTTCCTTAGTATGAAGTAAGATAGCCCTAAGCCTCCACTCACTCCTCAGCAGCAGGCGTCCGAACAGCTGCTCCCTGGCCGTGGCGGTGCAGTTCCAGCGGTGGTTTCTGAACTGGTGCTGGCACTCAGAGATCCAGTCCTTCATGCCGGCCCCGATGGCCTGCATCACGCGGGGGTTCTGCCGGCACAGCTGCCTCTGCCGGTTCACCAGGCCGGGGATGTTGTCGCACATCACCTGAGACCCCAGGGTGCCCATGTACCTGAAGAGAGGAGGAGGAGGAGGAGCCAGACGAACACACACACACACACACACACACACACACACACACACACACACACACACACACACACACACACACACACACACACACACACACACACACACACACACACACACACACACACACACACACACACACACACACACACACACACACACACACACACACACACACACACACACACACACACACACACACCTGTGAACATCTGGGGGAAACCATTCATCAAGGGAGGGAAATGTGTCAAAGAGGAGGAAGTGAGTGTGTGTGTGTGTGTGTGTGTGTGTGTGTGTGTGTGTGTGTGTGTGCAGAAAACTTCATTTGATGGATAGATAGAGAGAGAGACGGACAAGTAGATAGATAGATGGGATACTTTAAATACTTTAAAAAGATCATTAACAATTACAAATAAAACGAAAAGTAGTATATCAAATATAATATAAAATATTCTGGATAATTAAAATAAAAAGTCAAAAATACTACAGGAAATACTACAAAGGACAGCTAATGTTTTTCATATCAAAATAAGCCAAGATAAAACCCTACATACATTCTGTTAAAGCAGAACATGTGCTGCTGTGCTCCTACTGTTAACCTGGCATGCATGCAATCAGAGCACCTCACTGTTCACAAGTAAATACTGATAACAGACAAGAGCTACAAAGGTCATGTCAGACTGTATATGCCGGAGCATCAGGTCGCTGCACTGTAGAAATAGAATAGATGAGAAAGAGATAATGAAATGAGTCTTCTCGTGTCCACACTCTCATGTACTTGCAGAACAAGGTGATGAAAGAAAGACTTGCAGCTGCAGGGATTTCTCTCAAAGAAGTAATTAAGAGAGAAGAGGAATTCAAATAAATGATCTAGTATCCCAGGCTGTGAGAAGCAAGGACTCTGGAAAGAGATCCTTTGAGAGAGTGAAAGACAGCAAATAAAGAGAAATTCAATCATATCAAATGACTTTATCCTGGAACAAATCTGTCCAAATATTCAAGTATTTAAAAAAACTGCAGTTCTGGAAACCCTGAAGGGAGTTTGTAATTAAATCCGCTGCTGATTTCTCATTAAAAAAAGGGATACAAGGTCGTTAGAAAACAGTTTGAGGCAATGAAGACTTGTATATCCATATTAAAAACCATTAAATAACACTCATTTCACACACATCACACTGGCTACAGATGAATTGAAACAATGTCCAACCCGATTGGAGCCCATTTTGCGCATCGCGTAAAAACGTGTTAATCAGAAAGCCATGCATTCAGCGCGTGGGCTAATGCAGTACCATTTAAATAAAGAAGTAGAAGAAGAAGAAATGCACATGCTACTCACCACCAGGACGCATCGACCTCGGCCGTCAGCCAGCCGATTGCTACAGATAAATAAAAACATATTCCACTTGGCAATAAGTTCATATTAACCACACTTTAAGGATCTGGACGGAGCATTTCCACGGATAAAAGAAAGAGAAAACTCATTACAGAACTCGCTGAATCTCCAAAATCAGACATGGATTACAAATATGTGATCACGGGAGAGTTGTTGGATGGAGCTTTGTGCGTAAAAACATGCGCCATGGTTCCCGGTGGCGCAGCGCTTCTGACGGGGGAGAAGCTCAGAGAGAGAGTCTTAATAGTCCAGCGAATATTTTCTGAGGAAGCTGATGATGATGATGATGATGATGATGATGATGATGTGCTATCAGGTTTAAATTGCTTTACACAGGGGGTGGGCAGAGTCTCAGGAATGAAGTGAAGAAGCGAGATGTCTGAGAGTATCTGTTCGGGCTGGTTTGACAGCAGACAGGCGCTGGCCCGCGTCCAGACCCGAGGAGGATGGGCTCTCTGGGGGGGGGGGGAGAGAGAGAGAGAAGGCGAAAGATAGAAGAAAGAGACAGGGGGGGGGGCAGAGATCATCCAGTCACAAGAAGAAAAAAAACCCACAAACTAGTTTAGACACCGTTTCAGGAGACAGCATGGAGCTGGTTGTAGAGATTGACCGAGTATTAGAACCGAAATATGACTTTTACGCAGTTTATTTCGTGATGAAACGTTTACTCCACTCAAACTGCTCCGACGCGTTCAGAGAGGGGGAGAAAGAGACAGGGGGGAGATCATCCAGCACACTCAGTCAGTCACAAGAAAGACAGAAGACCCCACAAAGCAGCTCAGGTAGTGTTTCAGGAGACAGAATGGAGCTGGTTATAGAGATTAACCGGGTGTTTGTACCGAACGATTACTTTTACCCACAGTTTGTTTCGTGATGTCACTTTTACGCACGACTTCATGGCAGAATAGTGCCATTTATTTGGTGTTCTTATAATAATTAGACGTCAAACTACACTTATATTAAACGTCATGCCTCCTATACAATTTGTGTGCATTAAATGGTCTTAATTTATCATATATTTACTTAGTAACGTTTTTACTCAACCAGGGCAACTTCGGATTTACTTTCCTAAAATCTTTTAGGACTTATTGGGCACAATAGTGCCATTTATAATCATAAGTGATTGTATGATGACCAAAGTGTTCTCGTAAAGAACTTTCTGCCACCTCAATACACCGTGTTGCCATTCAATAAGGCTCTTTTCTGCTCATTAAGGCCTTGATTTACAGACATTGCCTATTTTCTTCAGCACTTCAGGACAATAGTGGCATTTATTGAGTGATTTATGAACAATAACACATCAAACTAAAGTCATTATTAACTTCCTGCATCCTAAAACTATTCATGGACCCTTGTTTATCTTTTTTCTTTAATATTTGGTAACTTTTTTGCTCATTAATGCCTAAAAAGCGAATTTAGTCAAAGTCACTTCGCCTTTTATTTAGTGATATAATGAATAATTAGACTATAAACTGCACTCGTAATGAATTTAGCTAAATCCAAAGCATGTTTATCTCACATGTATCTCACTTCTTATATATTTCGTTTTGCTTATTAAGGCCTAAAACGTCGGTTTTACTGAACGATACTTACCTACTTGTTTCCAGGAGGTGACATTCAAGTGATATAAATAATTAGACAGAGGGAACATCCTGCTTCCTAACTTCAATATGAGCCCCTTTTTTTTCATTTTATTATTCTGTGTGAATCTTTGCCGTCCTGTTTGTTCACGCTTACCCTGTTGCTGCTTTGTACAACTGAATTTCCCCTCGGGGATTAATAAAGGTTCATCTTGTTTTATCCTATCCTTCATTTATCTAATCTCTTATATAATCGTTTTCTCATTCAAACCTAAAACATCGGATTTACTTAAAGAGTCCATTGCCAAAACCAACTCACGCGCAGGTGCCAAATACTTCTGATCCCTAAAGCATGACGCATTTGTTATTTGACAGCCATTCAACCCGTCCAACTAATAACTCAGGAATGATGGTTTAAAAAAAGGACAGAGGAGTATTACGCGCTGATTCTCCCAAAGCAGCACCTTAAGGTGACGTGTCCATTTCGATTGGATTATCTCTGGAGGGCTTTTTGAAGTCTCCGCACCACTGTCACGCAGCATTTCCTCCATCTTTGATCTGGAGACCCTGAACACATGAGATTAATGCGCAAATTGGATTCCCCCCCCCCCCCCCCCATGATCCCCGTGGAAGAAAAGCCATAAAACAACAAGGAGATTTAGCTCTCTGCTGCTCTCAGTCCATTGAACACGACTTCACGTTGCAGCAGCTGTAATACGTTTTGTATTAGAAATCCAATTTAATCGGAGTAATTTGTTCATTATTTCTGCATGAAACCGGAAGGGAAAGTCAATTTAACATCACCAACACGTCAGTTAATGGATTAAAGAGCCTTAAACTGTTAGTGAAAAATGCAACATGTGAAGTAAAGCCAGCTAAATCTTCAAAACAAAACATCATCTTGTGTTTCAATTTCTGGACTCCTAAACGGTGACACAACTGAGTCTGAACATCTTGGGTGGCGTCTTTAATGATTTGTACTTGGCCACTATAGTTTTTAGCAATGTCAAAGCAATTAGATTAAACAAATTGGATCAAAAATGAAGTTTTAGTTCAACATTTTTAGAAATGCGCTTATTGGATTTCTACCAGATTTCTACCACACCTCCGCAGGGTGGCTGGTGTCTCCCTTAGGGATAAGGTGAGAAGTTCGGTCATCAGGGAGGGGCTCGGAGTTGAGCCGCTCCTCCTTCGCGTCGAAAGGAGCCAGTTGAGGTGGTTCGGGCACCTAGTTAGGATGCCACCTGGGCGCCTCCCTAGGGAGGTGTTCCAGGCATGTCCAGCTGGGAAGAGACCAAGGGGTAGACCTAGGACCAGGTGGAGGGATTATATCTCTTCGCTGGCCTGGGAGCGCCTTGGGATCCCCCAGTCAGAGCTGGTTGATGTGGGGAAAAGAAAGTTTGGAGCTCTCTGCTGGAACTGCTACCCCCGCGACCCGACCACGGATAAGCAGGAGAAGATGGATGGATGGTTAGATGAGATCAATGTCACTCGTGTTTGTTCGTTAGGCATTCAGCTGGAGTGAGGAAGCAATTAGCTTAGCTTAGCATAAAGACTGGAAGCAGGGGGAAACTGCTAGCCTGGATTTTCTTGCCTATTTTATTCAATAGTGGCACTTATTGTGATTTTATGAAAGATTACGCATCAAACTAAACTCAAAATGAATTTCCTGCAGCCTAAAACTTTGTGTAGCACTTTTCTGCAGATTAATGCTCAAACGTCGAATTTAGTCAAAGACACTTACCTATTTTAGGACTTCTTGGGCAAGATTAGTGCTATTTATTTAGTGAAAGTATGAATTATTAGACTACAGCCTGGCTGTCCACATATTACACCAGCAACTAACATCTGTAAAGCTCACTTATTGACACAATGCATCTCCTTTCACCCAAACACACCTCACCTTAAATCAGATAGGTTTGTGTAGACTTTTGGAAAATATTGAGCTGGTGTGGAACTGAACGTTTCCCTGATGGCAGCTCCAGCTCATTATTCATCGCAGAGACATGAGGTTGATATACATCTTATTTCACTCTGAAGAGAAAGGGTAAACTCATATTTACCCAAAAATGCTTATGTGATGCATCAAGTACTTGAAAGAACACACCGGCTCAGACCGTGCATAGCTAGTTTTCCAGTTCAAAATAATGCAGGTTTCTGCTCATGATATGGATCCACTCTCCTGCACCCTTCAAATACACCTTTTTGATGAAAATCGGGCCGGCTGTTTTTCCGTATCGCTGCAGATAAACAGACCAGCCAACCAAAAACATCATCTCCTTAAATAATAGCATCTTGTCTGAAAATGATCACATATTCACAATTTTTCCTTGAAAACAAACTTCAGATTTTAATCTTAAATCCCAAAAGAAAGAAACTTTAATTTAAACTCTTTGAACACAAACAAAGACTCAGAACTACAACTTAAAAAGACAAGAGAAAGTAGAAAATGAGAGCAACCGCACAGATAAAATAAAACGTCTCGTCAAAACACTTTCCTAAATCAGTCGTTTCATAATCCAGTTACTCACCGACCGTCATCAGAAACTAAACACTATGATGGCTAACATGATACACATGCTGTTTTTAACACACACTCCTGTGGTTGAACACACACTCCTGTGGTTGAACACACACTCCTGTGGTTGAACACACACTCCTGTGGTTGAACACACACTCCTGTTGTTTAACACACACTCCTGTGCATCTGCAGCAGAAGCAGCAGGACGGACGCTCCCAGCGCGCTCAGTGCGACTCCGGACAGGAAACGCTTCCTCCCGATGCCGAGCTGAGGAAGCGGACTGAAATGTTCAACTTCCTCCATCTGAGGAAGAGGAAGAGGAGGAGAGGTTTGCATGAGAGAAAGCACAACAAATTAACACTTTTCTAATTAATTCAGTCAGTTCAAGTTGAAAACATTTTCTATCTAGCCCAGGAGTGGCCAACCCGCGGCTCCTCAGTTCATATCGAATTGTAATTGTGTTTTTTTCCCCCCGCATATGTATCCCAGTTCACAAAGGATTCACAACACACAAGTTCCAGCCCAATCGTTACAGAGTTTTCAACAAAGAAGTGCTTTAGCCAATCAGAATGCAGATCCTGCAGTACTGGAGGCGGGCTTTACTGCACTCGCGATGTGACCGTGAAGGGAGAGATCTGCTTCCGATCGGCAGAAATATAACTCCGATAAAACCGTAATAACTCAATATAATGTTGTCAAATCAAAATGTGGTATATGTGTATGTGAGAAGGCCTGCTCCCGGAGAGCTGGCTACTGGCACAGAAGGGCTCCTGAATTTGGTGATTCGCAGTAAAGAAATAAACAAGAGAGAAAGTCAGCAGAGCTTCTGTCAGTCAGAGGGTTAGGTAAACGTTGAGATGTCATGTGAGGAGAATTAACTAAAATACACTTCATTTATTTACATTTACTTTTAAATGACGGTCATGAATGTGTGTGTGAGATACAGACAGAATAAAGGCCAGGCATATTTTTATGAAATGATGTGCCCTTTCATGCATTTGAGCCCCTTCCACATCCTCTGCACGTTTCAAGAAGCAACATGCATAGTAAGATAACTACTTTTTTCAAATGTTTTGAACTGAGAGTTTGTGTGTGAGACACAATATTAATGGTTGACTATAACTGCCTCTGGTCTTAATACTGGTAGGAGAGGTTTAAGTCCATTTCTGTCAATATCATGGACTGTGACTGTTATAGGAAATCTGGCTGAACGGAGGCATGTGTTTCTGTATGTGAGAGGGTGTGTGTCTATGGGGTGTGTCTTTGAGTGTGTGTGTCAATTATTGTTCATTTTTAGATTTTCATTTTGTATGTGTGAGAGATAGAGAGGGAGCTCACAGAGGAAGAGAGTGAGGGAGCTCACAGAAAGGCTGAGAGCAAAAGAGAGAAGGAGAGAGAGAGGTCGGGACATACACCCAGCATGTGTGCCTGTGTGTATGATGTGGCTCTTTACCTCTGATTGGTTGGCCACCCCTGATCTAGCCCAATAACTTATGTACATAAGCTTGAAATCTACCCTTCATATTTCCTCTTGGAACACACACACACACACACTTCTCCGTCGCTGCCCCCTCCCTCTGGAACTCACTCCCACGACCCATCAGAGACTGCACTGACCTCACCACCTTCAAAACACTCACCTCTTCAATCTGGCTTTTAATGTGTGATTGTTTTTGTATTATTTGACTTTAACTTTAAATATTTATATTTTTTTGTTGTTCCTTTATTTTATTTTATCTTCACTATCTCTGTAAAGCGTCTTTGAGCACCTGTAAAAGCGCTAACAAATTAAATCTATTATTATTATTATTATTATTAATTGACCACCACGATAAGTTGTTACTTTTGTTAAATGAACATCCTTGTGCTTTGGAACTCATGTTTACATCAATAACGTTCCTAAAGCACACTTCTGCTTTCCCGTCTGGTTTCGTACTCATACCACTTGTTCCCTCACTAACACACACACACGTATCAACGTGGACACTAGATGGCAGTAACAAGCATCATCTCCATTACTGCTTTTTGTACTACTTGTAAACTTTCTTTCATTGCAACAACACATATGTACCGATATATATATATTATAGTGTGTGTCACAGCTTGAGTAGTGAGAGCTCTAGCAAACGAAGAGATATGAGTTAATCAAGAGTGTGTGTGTTTCAGGAGACAAGGTTACATGTTGTGTGTGGATCCCGGGCTGTGAGCCAGTGGTTCCAAATGGACTCATTGGCCGTCAGATTCTTGTCTGACACACGAGGATCCCCCATACCTGAAGTACAACTAATGACACACACACACACACACACACACACACACACACACACACACACACACACACACACACACACACGCCGCCTCCTCAGCTCCCTCCGTACCTCCACCTCTCCGTTTTCTCCCCTCTTAAACTCCCTCACCTCACCAACCTGCGTCCTCTCTCTCCCCCCGCCCCCCCCACCACACCCCTCAACTTCCCATGTGCCCCGTCACCTTTCCCCCCCCCCCAACCCTCCCCGCCTCATCGTCTTGGTGCTGACAGCTCGATGTCACAGCGGCGCTGACTTATGGGCTGTGAGGATTCTGCCCTGTCAGGAACGACTCTCTCCTCTTCACACACACACACACACACACACACACACACCACACACACACCACACACACACACACACACACACACACACACACACACACACACACACACACACACACACACACACACACACACACACACACACACACACACACACACACACACACACACACACACACACACACACACACACACACACACACACACACACACACACACACACACACACACACACACACACACACACATACCTGTTGGAGCTCGTCAGGATTCATATATACACACACTATGTTCTGCACCTCTTTTAATCCTCAGTAGTAAGAGGCGCTCAGAGAGGAATTCAGATTGACGTGAATGTGTTTCAGCCTGAACGATGTTATAAACGGTTAAAAAAAAAAAGACACCATCTATCAGATCATCAGGCATGTATCCAAATCATTGTCAATGTTGATAAGCTGTGAAGTTTGTTATACCGGCATCAACTTGAACATTATGAACAGTTGCAGAATAATGAGCTCAGCTGTGTGTGTGTGTGTGTGTGTGTGTGTGAGAGTATCATTATACAGAGCTAAGTACTACAATATATAAAGACTAAATAATGATTTGCTTGTAATATAATGTTGTTGTTTCCTGCACAAACATAAAAAGAAAATAACATGGAACACATATTTATATTATTATACGCCGCCAAGTTAAAAATATATTTGCTGACTCCAGAAACCAGAACATTGATTTTCCTATAAATGAACTGAGAGACAAATCAATCTAAAATCTCCCTGTTAGCTTTTTAAACGAACAGTAAGGGGTGTGTGTGTGTGTGTGTGTGTGTGTGTGTGTGTGTGTGTGTGTGTGTGTGTGTGTGTGATGGGAGAAATAAAGAACCAGACCTAAATAACTTGTGTGTTTTCAAGAACGAGTGTACTTCATGTTTGTGTATCTATAGATGTACTGTGTGTGTGTGTGTCTAAGTCTAAAGATGTACAGTATATTTCATGACTGTGTGTGTGTGTGTGTGTGTGTGTGTGTGTGTGTGTGTGTGTGGACCTTGCAGAGAATGCTCCGGAGGCAGGTGACCTCCTTCTGCAGGTCTCTGGTCTGGATCACCAGCTGGTTGCAGACGGCCTGCGCCTCCCTCTTCGGGTCCAGAGAGAAGACCAGCTGCACGGAGACACAGCTCAGGTTAGTAAATATAGAATGATATAGCTGCTAACAAAGCTACCGAGACATTAGCAGACAGAGGAGGTTCATCACATGCGTGGACAGAATTAAGTGTGGGAATATTTCAATTCAATCTGGATTCTTTTAGATATTTACTTGTGCTTTACGTTACTGGTTTAAGCGCTCCGAGAAGGCTTCACATGGGCACCTTCAACTGAGTTAGAATATAACGTCAACATGCCTTTATTGGCCACTAAGCTGCTGGTGACCTTCTACCGCTCTACCATCGAGAGCCTATTGACACACTGCATCACAGTGTGGTACACCAGCTGCACTGAGGCCGACAGGATGAGGCTCCAGAGAGTCGTAAAAGCAGCACAGAGGATCATCGGCTGCCCCCTCCCCTCCCTGATGGACATCTACACCTCCCGCTGCCTCAGTAGAGCCAAACACATTGTTAAGGACAGTTCACACCCCGGCTTTCACCTGTTCAACCAGGCGCTACAGGTGTATCACATCCAAAACAATCATCGTAAATGTGACTCTGTACATATATATCATTATTATTATAAATACATACTATTATTATTTATTACATTATAGATTTTATTTGTATACTCCTGGAAATAAATACTGCACTTTATTCCTTATTCCTAAGTATGTATGCTGCGTGTATTTGTTGTCTTATGTTGTGATGTTGTTTTGTTTGATGGCACCTTTTGAAAGGGAGAAGCATTTATTTATCTCATTGTACATGTATAATGACATTAAACGATTCTATTCTATTTAGGGCTGTCAAACGATTAAAAATGTTAATCAGATTAATCACAGCTTAAAAATTAATTAATCATGATTAATCACCATTCGAACTATGTCCAAAATATGCCATTTCTGTATGTATATTGTTGGGAATGGAAAGATAAATGAAAGAAGGCGGATATATCCATTTAACATACAGTATCTATGTTTATTATAACATTTTTCTGCGTGTCAAAATGAAAGACAGCCCACACACCTATCAATCATCAAACCGTGGGGTCTTAATTCATTACGTGTTGATTTCTATCAACGGGGGAGTACTTCAGGAAAGTCGACGGGGGGGGCGGCTAGTGGAGTACTTCGTGACCACAGAGTGTGAACGTTGTGATCAGCTGTTTTAGCGCAGTTCTCCAGTGAAGGGGGGGAGTCTCCCTCCGCAGCCGGTTGGCGTAGTTTTGGCACAATTCCGTTGTACAGACCGACGTTAACAGCAGCCCTGTCTGTGCACACGGAGACCGACTCTGTCGTCCGGTGATCTAACCGCCTTCTGGAAAAGCTTCACAAGTACGTCGGTACGCAAATGCGCTTTGTGACACAAGTGACGGTACGCATTTCAGATTACGCACATAACCTGCGTACCAGTTATGTGCACCCCTGTACTACAGCAAAAGTATTCTCCGTCGGGACTTCCTGCAACAACACCACGCCGTTATCAAAGATGTTCTATTGAGAAGACGATCACTACGTGACAAAAGTTTTCAAAACCGTGGCTACTGAAATCAATCTTATAACTGCTGTCTGTGCAATTTACTCCGCGTGAGTTGGCAGACTTTATTTTGCTTCCTTTAACATCATTTTTCATGGTGGGGCTAATCCATTTCTTGGTATGGGTGTAGCCTACCCCAGCCATACCCTGGCGCTGCCACTGGTGGCACGTATGGGGCGGGCCATTTTGCACATGCGTTAAATATTTTAACGCAATTAATTCAAAAAATTAATTACCGCCGTTAACGCGATAATTTTGACAGCATTAATTCTATTGTAAGCTCTGTGGTAAAATATTAGGGCTGTCCCGAATAAAAAATTTCGGGCTCCGGATATTCGGTAGTAATCAGCAGCGAATATTCGGCCCACGCGGGGGTGCGTAGTAATCTGCAGCGAACCGCTCCAACACGTGTATTTCGGTTTATTCACGGCATTCATTTTGTCATTCTACAGTATTGTTGTTTTATAGTTATTTGTTAATGTAACCCAATTTGTGTTCTTTGAAATTGAAAAGGATATCGCATTGTGTTTGTTACTTTAGTTGCAGTTGTATATGTCTTAAGTGTAATTTGGCTTGGCTTCCTATTTTTTACGTATATGCTTTTATTTTGAAGGAGAGTTAGCGCTGTAGACAGGAAGTTGTTGTTGCTATGGAAACAACGTGACGGAGATTAACGGAGAAAAGTAATATCTACATATAAAGACGGAGAAAGTAAACAATAAAGTGTATGGTTAAGTGTTAGCACCCCCGAAGAGGCACAAGCTCTTACGTTGATATTGGAGTTTTCAATAAATTCAGAATAAAAAAAAAACGAATAACGAAATTGAAACCCGAATAGTACTCCAACAAACGAATATTCGGGTACAGCCCTATAACATATACAATCTTTTTATTTTACTTGGAGAAACAATGAGGTAGAGACATCATTTACAGTGTAGCTGGGTAAAAAACTGAACCTAGGGACCAGAAAAACCCAAAGAAAAACTAATATCAATAACTAACGGATAAAGAAATTGGAATATAAGGCAAATTAATCATTTACAAAAAGAATGGCTGGAAGGGACATTTAAAAAAGGACGTTGAAGCAGCTGCACAATGAAAAGTTACCCATCCAAGCTTTGTAAAAAACAGGCAGCCCCTGCTTTATGAATTATAAAAGTGTTTGATGATGAATATATTTCCAGTGCACCACTACAGAGAAACTCACCTGAGAGGCTTGGCGGGGGAATCTCCCGTTGACGTCCTGAATCTTCTCCGTCAGGTAACAGCACTGCTGCCTCACGCTGATCAGGAAGTTTTGCAGGTCCTCACTCCTGCAAAACAGACAGCAAACAATGATGTACATAAAAAAACATTTTTCTTTTTGATGCAAGTGCAACAGGCAGTTTCTCACCACCTTTGTTTCTCTCGTCGTAAAGTCGGCACTTTATTTAACGTGTTTTTGGTTAAACGCCTGGTGAACAAGTGTCTAAATGAGACGACTAAAGGTCATTAGCCGCCTTTAGCTTAGCGGTGTTGACGTGAAGTCATGTGACCGTGCTGTAGTTCCTTTATAGCCCAACATTAGCCGCCTTTAGCTTAGCGGTGGTGACGTGAAGTCATGTGACCGTGCTGTAGTTCCTTTATAGCCCAACATTAGCCGCCTTTAGCTTAGCCGTGGTGACGTTAAGTCATGTGACCGTGCTGTAGTTCCTTTATAGCCCAACATTAGTTCCTTTTAAGACATTAACTGTTTCCTTCAGGTGATTGCATTTAGACTTCACAGATTGTTTTGATATGTGGAGATGATCCTGCTGAACAAAACAGGCTTTTTTCTGCAATATTTATATTATATATATGGAAAAATCCCAAAGCTTTTTGTCTAGGGAGCCCTTGTGATGCTATCTTCCAGGTTGGCCTACAAAAATGTCACCACTCTATCGCAGTTCTTTCAATTGAGATTACAATTTCAGTCTGCAGAAAACAGTAATTTACATAACTGATGTGGCACAATGTGAACTCATCGGACATGTCCCAGACGTTTTTGAGCTTTAAAGCGAAGGTCAGAAGGTTCTTCTTTAAAAACTGAGCCCTAATTAGACGTCATCGTATAAAAACAAGGGAAGGCCTGCTGAAGATGCCCACCACTGACAGTCAGACAGATTAATAGTGTTCACATTCTCCATTCCCCCCTCTCCAAACCGTAGTAAACCCAGCAGGTGGTCGAGCCCAACGCTGTCCTCCCTCCCTGAAAAACATCCACCTTAAACGATGGTTATTCATATTCATCCGACTCTTCCCATCCCCTGGTGCTGTGGGATATTGATATAGGTCTTATCTTAAATGCTACATTTCCCGTGGTGAGGGGACAGCTCCTCACACTCTGTCAGAGGGCCGAGTAAACACTGTCAGTCCTCCGCCTGCTGTTAGTTTATCTAGGGAGCGGAGAGTGATGATGGGCCCCCGGTGGGAACATCGTAGAATGGGTTTGTAGATGCAAAGGAACATTATATTTTCTACGATCGCTGATAGTGGATGCATGTATGCCACTTTGTCAGGGAACTGTATTTATCCAGGGAATGCTATTTGCCATTTTTCCACCAGCAAGCGCCATTTCATAGCGGATGATGGGAACGGGATGCATGTTTATTCACTGCACTACTGTGTGGTAGATTCACACCAGCAGTATTTCAGTCATTTTTATAAACTTTCTTAGGACGTGGTTGTCCTGTTTTTTGTTTGCAGGATAAATAGGATGAAATAAAGACATTAAATAGCGGATGAAAGGTGTCAGTTTTCCTGCAGGTGCATGAGGGAAAAGATGGCAGCTAATACAGCGGAATAACTCCATGGCTTTAGATGTGCTGAGTTTTTTAACACTCTGCTAACTCTGCCACATGACGCCTCTAGATCGAGCCGGAATAGCTAACAGGGCTTCACAATACCTGACTAATTTCACAGTCTTTTAGGTCCAACAAATGTCGTTCTTCATGGCCTTCAAGCTACTCCGAGACGAAGGATTTTGCTTATGAAACCTTGCAAAGCTGCACTTTGTTTGGCATGTCTGTTAATCCTGTTCTCTTGGATAATGAAGCACAAAAGGCTTTGTCTTTAGCATTTACCCTCACTTTGAGACATTCGGGATTGTGGGAAACGGTATCGATCTCTGTCTGTACACACAAACTGAAAGATTGACAATAAAGTTGGATTTCTGTCAAACAAGTGGAGGCTTCCCTAGAAAAACCAGTCCCACCGTAGCACTGAGTTAATTATCTTATTATTAATAATATTTCTAACTGTTAACATGCGTTTCATTTTTATCCTCCAGGCCTATTTTCTCTACAGGTCCCTGACATAAGAAGTTATTTGCAGGACTAATTTTCCAGTGTGAAATAATGATCCCAATAGAGGAGATCTGTCCGTGTTGAAGCCATCCATCCCTCTCATTTAAAATCCCCTCTCTCTCTATTGGACGGTGTCTCTCTCCGTCCTGCAGAGGAGTCGTGAAGTGATGGGGTGCGCTGCGATGTCTTTGTTTGGCCTCTGCCACCGGCTCTACTTTCTCATCGCCTCTCACCCTACAAATCATTACAGCTGCGCTTAAACCATTAGCGCCTGGCTCAGGGCTGGGAGAAGGAGAAGTGAGGGTGGGATTACGGAGCGAGGACAGCGCGGACAGCGAGATGCTCCTGATGGACGACTTTACGCAGAGGAGGACAGATCGGCATTACGGGGAGATGGAGGAGGGCTGGATGCGGGGGAGGGTTAAAGGTGTGCGGCTGACAAGTGTTTAAAGTTGTGCTACTATAGTCAGCTTTGTTTTTGGCTCAGCGCAGTGTTTGTGGACGACTCTGTCTTTGCATCTGACAGATAATACGACATGTTCTAGCAGACAGAAAAAGGATGTTCACTGTAAAACAAGTGGTGGAATTTAATTAAACGTAGTCAAAGTACTGCACTTAAGAAGTATTTTAACATACTTGTACTGTACTATTTCAACACTGTGTGCAATATAAATATCATTGCCATCATTACAAAACACTCGCTGCTATCTAACATGTGCAATATTATTAATATTAATAATGTGCTATGATAACATTTTTCGCAACCCTCATAGTTACTAGTCGCTTTGTTTCTATATAAAAACACATTCATTTCAAACCTTTATTTAGACAGATAGGTCCCTTGAGATCATGGATCTCTTTTACAAGGGAGACCTGCATCAATTTAGTTCCACATGAAACATAAAAACAAACAATAGAGGACATCATATTTACATATTCAGAGTCAAGGATTGGAGCGTTCACAGAAGCAGAAGTACAGTCAGTGACAGAATCAAACAGAGAGCCACAAGACACAAAATGCTTATTAAAGCAATTTAGCATAGTAGCCCTGTCTGATATAGTGCCAGATGCTGTGGTGAGGCACGGAGGTAGCTCATTTGGGATATCACCAGTGGAAATCGATTTTATGGCTTTCCAAAATGTCCTAGGATTATTCAGGTTTTCTGTGGAACTTTGATTTAGCACTTTTTATTTGAGATGTGAAGCTATTCCTTAGCTGCCTAAAGCGCAGCCATTCTACCTCTGAGCCTGATTTCCTAGCCTTAGCCCAAGCATTATTTCTCTCATGAAGGAGACTGGACCGCTCAGCAGAAAACCAGGGATGGTTTCGTCCCTTCACTCTAAATGTACGCAGAGGTGCATGTCTATCTATAATTTTCATAAAACCAAAATAAAAATAAGACCATGCAGTTCATCAGCACACATTACATGATATGATCCAGTAGAGTATTACCTCTTATTTCTTTAAGTATTTAAGATGATGTCCACATGGAAAAAACTACAACATTAAATGCTCTTCGAAGTATATTTCAGGAATAAAACCGGGTATTATAAAATAGCAATAATAGTATTACCGGTGGTCTTTAAATTGTAAGACACAACCATCTTTAAGGATTATTTGTGATGAGTAGAGACAGTAATGTAAATAGCAAAAGTGGTGAGAACGAAGCCTCTGATCAGATGTTTTATATATTATTACAGTATTTATTCTACTTAACAGCATTAGTTTAGCATTGTTTATCTTATTCTGTCTGTTATGTACATATTTGTTCAATTTCTGCAACTTACTTGCACTTTTCGGTCAATTTTCTTTGGCACTACTGTTTGTCCTTTCGTCTTCAAGTATTATTCATTAAACATGAATGAATTGTAAAGTATATTGTACGTTGCATTGATAGAGGAGGATTCATTGCCAACAACTAGGCTGTAGCTATTGTGCAAATTGCAAACAAAGCCTATGCATCTTTAGTCAAATCAAGCTCTTCTCGAAAAGTAAACTAATCCTCAAAAGTAACAATTAGTTTTAGCGCATTTTAAGATACTCATCTCTTACCTTCCCTCCCTAAGTCCAAGAGATGTGAGCTTTACCTACTTGCTAGAAGGTGATTAAATGGGAAGATACTGTACCTCCATCTCATACTCACTGGATAAGAGTCATCCTTTTTTTCCTGAAGATGGAAAGGATTATTTCTCTGAGTGGCTCCTCAAATACATTTGGGAAAATATGGGGCCCTTTTTTCAAATTTGCTAGAGGATAAAGTCCCCAATCATTCCTGATCCAACTTTTGCATTTTGGAGGACACTGGACGGGTTGTCGCGGGAAGGAGGTGCCGTACTGACATTTAGTGTTTATCATTGACCTTTTTGTTTTAGCTGACTGGTTTTCTATTTTTTGTTTGTGTTTGTCTTCTGTCTGTGTGGGATTTAGTTTGCTCTGGTGTTAAGCAGTATTTACTTTGTTACTCTACCTATTTTTCTATAAAGTGAAGATTTGTTTACCTACTTTTGATACATGCTCTGATAGAACAACTGTATGCTGTTGAAAAAACATACTAATCTATAGAGCGGTGAGGTGACGAGTCCTAACACCCGGAAGTGAGTCAGCATTTTACCACTTCCTGTTCCCTCGTCTCAGAGCCAATGGGATCTCTCCATAGGGTTGTGGAAAATATCTGGAACTAAGGTCTGTGGTTGAAACACATTGAAGAGACGGATCATGTTTTGTTCTACGACATTAAATCATCAGCAGTGACCCCACTGGTGATTTCTGAAGAGTTGACGTGTCTGAAAAACGATGGTTGTTAACAAGTGGCTGAATAGGACTACAGAAGTTGTCCAGGCCGTTTTACGTCATTACGCCGAACACGTAAACACTCCTCTAAGTTAGTTTGCCCTGTTCTTCTTGAAAGCAAGTCCCTGCCTGCTGCAAACTGTTAAAACAAACGCTTCAACTCGTAACATTTAGAATCTGTATTTTGAATATGGATCTTAAGTCGGCGTGACGTTGAAGTCGTGCTGCTGTACTCGGCTGTAGTTCCTTTATAGCATAACGTTAGCATTTAGCTTCTGGCGATTACATTTATGATTCGAAAATTATAAAAGTAGGGTAGACATGTGGAGATTATCCGGCTGAACAAAACGTGCATTTATCAAACAGGTTCGTTTTCAACAGATCTTATTTCGAGCTATTTTCCAAAATCCTGTGGAGAAATCCCGTTGCTTTTTTGACGAGGGAACCAGCAGCTTACTTCCTGGTAAACACGTCACCCCTGCACCGCTCTATTGGGTACAGGTGTTTGATTGCCACTTCCTGCAGTGCATTATGGGATACCTTACCCACTTTCTGCAGGTCCGGGGAAGCTGATTGTGTCCAAGTCCACTTTGTCCAGAAGCATCTGCTGCACAGCACTCAGCACTTTCTGCTGGACCTCCGGGTCTGTGATGCCCACCTGACAGAAACAAGTATTTTCTCATGTTGTACGTTCAGAGAAATCATCAAACTGTATGATACATATGTTTCTACAGCTGCAGGAAGCTTTACCATGCTTTATTGAGCTCACTATCTAACACAAGGCCAACTGCAATACTACATCAAGAGGAAATATATTGATGTGTCATTTCTAACATGTGTTTTTGTTACCATGACGTCTGACAAACTTCTGGACTGGCATTTAACTTCCGTCAGTTATTAAAAAAGCACACTTTGTAAAAGACATGCATCAATTGCAACAGGCTTTCCCCCTGATAAATAAGATCAGATGTGATTTATTGATCCCAAATTGGGATTGTGTTGCATAGCAACAGCATAAAAAACAAGACAACCGTTGACCGTAACCCTGATGGTCTGACAAAGTTGCTAAATGTGTTGCTTTCTAGGAATATAGTTGCTAAGAGGGACTGGAAAGTTGCTTTCTAGGAATACAGTTGCTAAGAGGGGCTGGAAAGTTGCTTTCTAGGAATACAGTTGCTAAGAGGGGACTGGAAAGTTGCTTTCTAGGAATAAAGTTACTAAGAGGGGCTGGAAAGTTGCTTTCTAGGAATACAGTTGCTAAGAGGGGCTGGAAAGTTGCTTTCTAGGAATACAGTTGCTAAGAGGGGCTGGAAAGTTGCTTTCTAGGAATACAGTTGCTAAGAGGGACTGGAAAGTTGCTTTCTAGGAATAAAGTTACTAAGAGGGGCTGGAAAGTTGCTTTCTAGGAATACAGTTGCTAAGAGGGGCTGGAAAGTTGCTTTCTAGGAATACAGTTGCTAAGAGGGACTGGAAAGTTGCTTTCTAGGAATACAGTTGCTAAGAGGGATTGGAAAGTTGCTTTCTAGGAATACAGTTGCTAAGAGGGACTGAAAATTTGCTTTCTAGGAATAAAGTTACTAAGAGGGGCTGGAAAGTTGCTTTCTAGGAATACAGTTGCTAAGAGGGGCTGGAAAGTTGCTTTCTAGGAATACAGTGCTCTAAGAGGGGACTGGAAAGTTGGCTTTTCTAGGAAGAAAGTTACTAAGAGGGGGCTGGAAGTTGCTTTCTAGGAATACAGTTGCTAAGAGAGGACTGACCCCCAAAATTTGCTTTCTAGGAATAAAGTACTAAGAGGGGCTTGGAAAGTTGCTTTCTAGGACTACAGTTGCAAGAGGGGCTGGAAAGTTGCTTTCTAGGAATACAGTTGCTAAGAGGGACTGGAAAGTTGCTTTCTAGGAATACAGTTGCTAAGAGGGACTGGAAAGTTGCTTTCTAGGAATAAAGTTACTAAGAGGGCTGGAAAGTTGCTTTCTAGGAATTACAGTTGCTAAGAGGGCTTGGAAGTTGCTTTCTAGGAATACAGTTGCTAAGAGGGGCTGGAAAGTTGCTTTCTAGGAATACAGTTGCTAAGAGGGACTGGAAAGTTGCTTTCTAGGAATAAAGTTACTAAGAGGGGCTGGAAAGTTGCTTTCTAGGAATACAGTTGCTAAGAGGGACTGAAAGTTGCTTTCTAGGAATACAGTTGCTAAGAGGGACTGGAAAGTTGCTTCTAGGAATACAGTTGCTAAGAGGGATTGGAAAGTTGCTTTCTAGGAATACAGTTGCTAAGAGGACTGAAAATTTGCTTTTCTAGGAATAAATGTTACTAAGAGGGGCTGGAAAGTTGCTTTCTAGGAATACAGTTGCTAAGAGGGGCTGGAAAGTTGCTTTCTAGGAATACAGTTGCTAAGAGGGACTGGAAAGTTGCTTTCTAGGAAGAAAGTTACTAAGAGGGGCTGGAAAGTTGCTTTCTAGGAATACAGTTGCTAAGAGGGACTGAAAATTTGCTTTCTAGGAATAAAGTTACTAAGAGGGGCTGGAAAGTTGCTTTCTAGGAATACAGTTGCTAAGAGGGGCTGGAAAGTTGCTTTCTAGGAATACAGTTGCTAAGAGGGACTGGAAAGTTGCTTTCTAGGAATACAGTTGCTAAGAGGGACTGGAAAGTTGCTTTCTAGGAATAAAGTTACTAAGAGGGGCTGGAAAGTTGCTTTCTAGGAATACAGTTGCTAAGAGGGAATGTTGCCTGGAAAGTTGCTTTCTAGGAATAACGTTACTAAGAGGGGCTGGAAAGTTGCTTTTTAGGAATACAGTTGCTAAGAGGGGCTGGAAAGTTGCTTTCTAGGAATAAAGTTACTAAGAGGGATTGGAAAGTTGCTTTCTAGGAATACAGTTGCTAAGAGGGGCTGGAAAGTTGCTTTCTAGGAATAAAGTTACTAAGAGGGATTGGAAAGTTGCTTTCTAGGAATACAGTTACTAAGAGGGACTGGAAAGTTGCTTTCTAGGAATACAGTTGCTAAGAGGGACTGGAAAGTTGCTTTCTAGGAATACAGTTGCTGAGAGGGACTGAAAAGTTGCTTTCTAGGAATAAAGTTACTAAGAGGGGCTGGAAAGTTGCTTTCTAGGAATACAGTTGCTAAGAGGGAATGTTGCCTGGAAAGTTGCTTTCTAGGAATAACATTACTAAGAGGGGCTGGAAAGTTGCTTTCTAGGAATACAGTTGCTAAGAGGGACTAGAAAGTTGCTTTCTAGGAATAAAGTTACTAAGAGGGGCTGGAAAGTTGCTTTCTAGGAATACAGTTGCTAAGAGGGACTGAAAAGTTGCTTTCTAGGAATAAAGTTACTAAGAGGGGCTGGAAAGTTGCTATCTAGGAATACAGTTGCTAAGAGGGGCTGGAAAGTTGCTTTCTAGGAATACAGTTGCTAAGAGGGAATGTTGCCTGGAAAGTTGCTTTCTAGGAATACAGTTGCTAAGAGGGGCTGGAAAGTTGCTTTCTAGGAATACAGTTGCTAAGAGGGACTGGAAAGTTGCTTTCTAGGAATAACGTTACTAAGAGGGACTGGAAAGTTGCTTTCTAGGAATACAGTTACTAAGAGGGGCTGGAAAGTTGCTTTCTAGGAATACAGTTGCTAAGAGGGACTGGAAAGTTGCTTTCTAGGAATAAAGTTACTAAGAGGGACTGGAAAGTTGCTTTTTAGGAATACAGTTACTAAGAGGGGCTGGAAAGTTGCTGGAAAGGGGCTGGAAAGTTGCTTTCTAGGAATACAGTTGCTAAGAGGGAATGTTGCCTGGAAAGTTGCTTTCTAGGAATAACATTCCTAAGAGGGGCTGGAAAGTTGCTTTCTAGGAATACAGTTGCTAAGAGGGACTGGAAAGTTGCTTTCTAGGAATACAGTTGCTAAGAGGGACTGGAAAGTTGCTTTCTAGGAATAAAGTTACTAAGAGGGACTGGAAAGTTGCTTTCTAGGAATACAGTTACTAAGAGGGGCTGGAAAAGTTGCTTTCTAGGAATACAGTTACTAAGAGGGGCTGGAAAGTTGCTTTCTAGGAATACAGTTGCTAAGAGGGACTGGAAAGTTGCTTTCTAGGAATAAAGTTACTAAGAGGGACTGGAAAGTTGCTTTCTAGGAATACAGTTACTAAGAGGGGCTGGAAAGTTGCTTTCTAGGAATACAGTTGCTCAGAGGGACTGGAAAGTTGCTTTCTAGGAATAAAGTTACTAAGAGGGGCTGGAAAGTTGCTTTCTAGGAATACAGTTGCTAAGAGGGACTGGAAAGTTGCTTTCTAGGAATACAGTTGCTAAGAGGGACTGGAAAGTTGCTTTCTAGGAATAAAGTTACTAAGAGGGGCTGGAAAGTTGCTTTTTAGGAATACAGTTGCTAAGAGGGGCTGGAAAGTTGCTTTCTAGGAATACAGTTGCTAAGAGGGACTGGCAAGTTGCTTTCTAGGAATACAGTTGCTAAGAGGGACTGGAAAGTTGCTTTCTAGGAACAAAGTTACTAAGAGGGGATGGAAAGTTGCTTTCTAGGAATACAGTTGCTAAGAGGGGCTGGAAAGTTGCTTTCTAGGAATACAGTTGCTAAGAGGGACTGGAAAGTTGCTTTCTAGGAATACAGTTGCTAAGAGGGACTGGAAAGTTGCTTTCTAGGAACAAAGTTACTAAGAGGGGCTGGAAAGTTGCTTTCTAGGAATACAGTTGCTAAGAGGGACTGGAAAGTTGCTTTTTAGGAATACAGTTGCTAAGAGGGACTGGAAAGTTGCTTTCTAGGAATACAGTTGCTAGGAGGGACTGGAAAGTTGCTTTTTAGGAATACAGTTACTAAGAGGGACTGGAAAGTTGCTTTCTAGGAATACAGTTGCTAAGAGGGACTGGAAAGTTGCTTTTTAGGAATACAGTTACTAAGAGGGGCTGGAAAGTTGCTTTCTAGGAATACAGTTGCTAAAAGGGACTGGAAAGTTGCTTTCTAGGAATAAAGTTACTAAGAGGGGCTGGAAAGTTGCTTTCTAGGAATACAGTTACTAAGAGGGACTGGAAAGTTGCTTTCTAGGAACAAAGTTACTAAGAGGGGCTGGAAAGTTGCTTTCTAGGAATACAGTTGCTAAGAGGGACTGGAAAGTTGCTTTTTAGGAATACAGTTGCTAAGAGGGACTGGAAAGTTGCTTTCTAGGAATACAGTTGCTAGGAGGGACTGGAAAGTTGCTTTTTAGGAATACAGTTACTAAGAGGGACTGGAAAGTTGCTTTCTAGGAATACAGTTGCTAAGAGGGACTGGAAAGTTGCTTTTTAGGAATACAGTTACTAAGAGGGGCTGGAAAGTTGCTTTCTAGGAATACAGTTGCTAAAAGGGACTGGAAAGTTGCTTTCTAGGAATAAAGTTACTAAGAGGGGCTGGAAAGTTGCTTTCTAGGAATACAGTTGCTAAGAGGGACTGGAAAGTTGCTTTCTAGGAATAAAGTTACTAAGAGGGACTGGAAAGTTGCTTTCTAGGAATACAGTTGCTAAGAGGGACTGGAAAGTTGCTTTCTAGGAATACAGTTACTAAGAGGGACTGGAAAGTTGCTTTCTAGGAATACAGTTACTAAGAGGGGCTGGAAAGTTGCTTTTTAGGAATACAGTTGCTAAGAGGGACTGGATAGTTGCTTTCTAGGAATACAGTTGCTAAGAGGGACTGGAAAGTTGCTTTTTAGGAATACAGTTGCTAAGAGGGGCTGGAAAGTTGCTTTTTAGGAATACAGTTACTAAGAGGGACTGGAAAGTTGCTTTTAGGAATACAGTTGCTAAGAGGGACTGGAAAGTTGCTTTTTAGGAATACAGTTGCTAAGAGGGGCTGGAAAGTTGCTTTTTAGGAATACAGTTACTAAGAGGGACTGGAAAGTTGCTTTTTAGGAATACAGTTGCTAAGAGGGGCTGGAAAGTTGTTGCTAAACCTAGCGAGAAAGTTGCTAATTTGGAGCACAACGTACACAATAATGAGGCGACCTGCATGTAAATCTGACCACAAGCTGAAAATACATGAAAGAATCTCAACATGGTGATAATGACCCAAATGTGTGCCGTATGAGGTGCACCAAACACACTCCCTTTTCATTTATTCACCACTTACGACACATATCAGGTCGGTTAAAGTCTACAGAAGTATAGTTTATCTAAAGAATCCTAGAAAACACTCAGAGTTTCTGAATTGATCAGCTTCTAAATAGCCGACAGACGCACTTTCACTCTACCTTGTCAAGGTCCTGCTTCTCCATGGTCAACAGGTAGCTCCAGGTGATGTCATTCTCCTGTGTGTGTGTGTGTGTGGAAAGGAAATAGATGAGTGTGAAAATGGAAACACCGACCGAATCAAAACTTGTACGGCTGAAACAGATGTGCCTGCATGAGGCTTTGAAAAACAATCTACCTGCACCCGTCAAACCCGACCTCATTTATCAGAGCGGCTCTAAAACTGAGTTTGAATCCAGCACAAAGCAGCACAGTGGATCCATTATGGAGTCAAATATGTAAACCTGTCTCCTCGTGACAGGTTCCAAAGCAAATGTCAGTCTGCCATTAACGCAGCTGTGCTTCCTCATATTTAGGATCACAGCATCTCACCCGTGGATCTAATACTGTAACAGAATATTATCTCTGATCAGTGTGTGGGAATTGAAGAGATGGGGGAACAGATAGGAGGCAGTGTGCGCTCATTTTAGGCCCGCAGGAGAACCCACATTTAATAGAAATTGCATAATGGATGATAGGGGCGGGAATCACCGGGCTCCCCACGATACGATACCATCGCGATACGATATATTGCGATATTGCAAATCACATGCGTCATATCCATGTCCGTCTTCCCCTCCTGGTTAAAAAATGTATTTGCAATATGAATAGTTTATGTAAAAAACCCAATTTGTGTTCTTTGAACCTGAAAAGGAGATGGCATTGTTTTTGTTACTTTCATTGCAATTGTATACATGTCTTAACGTAACTTCCTGTTTTATATACGACCATCTTTCGGAGGGATATGCTACAGTTTATAAATATAAAAAAATAAAGTTTATATAATAAAATATCGAGCGTCCGTGTATCGATACAATATCTCCACGCAAGGTATTGCCATACTATGCTGTATCGATTATTTCCCCCACCCCTAATGGATGAGTGTATTTTCAAATATCAAGAAGCAAGATGTTTGCTCAAGGCTAAACATTTGTTAAAATACCATTTTGGATAAAGTATTGTGGAGCTGCAGAGATCTCTCCGCCTACAAATCTTACTCTGCAGACTTAACAACACTTATTTGTTTAGTTTAAATCCTCTTGAGACAATAGAGAGGCGAAGTCCCTCCTTTTCCGGGGGAGCTGCATGGGACCTTATTTCGGAAAAAGTATGTATTGAAGTCAATGGAGAGAGAAAAGTTATCTTTCGATCCCGTTTGAATTGTGCCACGAATTACACATATGATGTTTGTCAATTTAAAAGATAATTTTGCAAGTCAAGAAAATTAAAATGTGTCGTAAAACTGTGAAGTAACACTTTGTTTGTGTGAAACCGCTCAATGAACTACATCTCCCGTCTCGCACCACACACCAAGACGGCCGTCACGTTTCAGAATGAGGCGGAAAGTATTAAACGAGGTGAAAATCTCTACAGGTCTGGGCATGTTGAGAGCTGTACACACACACAAGGGGAGTTCGTCGGTTCCGTGAGAGCCAGCATGCGGGACCGGGACTCTGGGATTTGTAGTCTTTCTAATTGTGTATTTTCCATAGTCTTATATTTCTATAGTTTTAGGACAAATTATTTGTTAAGGTTGACAAACATCATATGTGTAATTCGTGGCACAATTCAAACGGGATCGAAAGATAATCTCTCTCTCCATTGACTTCAATACATAATTTTTCCGAAGTAAGGTCCCATGGGTCGGAAGGAGAAGGGCGGGACTTCGCCTCTCTATCACACCATCATCATATAATATATGTTTTAATGGGAATACGAATAAAGTAATAAAAAAAACGCTCCATCCCTTCAAAATCGTGAACAATGACTTCCTCATCATATCGTAAGTGCAATATCCGTCAAAAATAGTCACAAAATCCCGCAGCCTTAGCACAATTTAGAGATGAATACATATTTCATAAACACATCGATATACATCACTTCAGGCATTCAGTACTTACAGTCATGATGCCGGAGAGGTGGCCGAGATTAAGGCCGTGAAGGAAGAGCTCAAGGTCATCGAGCTTGGTTACACTGAAGAGCAGATAGACGACTTTTAGCAAATTAATGATCGCTATGTCATCAATAAAAACCAGCTGAGAGTAGACATGCACTAAAACTATGTAAATAGAGAAGTGTAGGTTCTTCAAAATGCACATTATTCATAAAAACAGAGCAGGGCTGCACGATTTGAGAAAAATATCGCATTGCTAATTAGAGATTTGGATATCGCACAAGTCCATATTGCAATTTTTATAATTTGTTGGTTGTGCAGCCGTAGCAGTGACATACTGAAAAGAGAAATCATCCTTTTAGCTGCAAGTTCCTCAAATCAGGAGGAATAAACCATCCTGAAGTGTCCTTAAACAATGACTTCCTGTAGGAGGTGAGATAAGATTGTACTTTTTTGATCTTATCTCGCCTCTTCTACAGGAAGTCATTGTTTACACTTCAGGATGGTTTATTCCTCCTGAACCTGCTATTTAGGGATGCTCCGATCGATCGGCCGATACTCACTCTCTGCCGATCGATCGGAGTCTCTAAAAATGCCGATCGCATGACGTAAAATACATGACACTTTTCTCTGTGGGCGGCAAAGCAAGCTCGCCAAAATGGCTTCACCGGTCTGGCAGTATTTTAAGGTGTCCGAAAAAGACAGTAAAATAGCGGTATGCAACGTGTGTGAAGCAGAAATCCTGCAGCTCCGCCCGCTGTGACGGACCGGAGAGCGGAGCAACACACACACTAAGAGTTAGACCTAACACACTTAGCTATTTGATCTACCTCTGGAACAAAACTAGTTATTAGGGTTGCAAAACTCCGGGAATTTTAATGGGAATAAACTTGGAATTTTCTAAATTGAAGGTTGGTTCTTCATAGGGAACTTAAATATAGTCGGGGAAAGTATATTTTAGCATAATCTTGACTAAAGCAAACAGATGCCATTCAAGTACACTTGAATATCCATGCCATAGCACACTGCTTACGGCATGGCTATTGAGACCACACAAAGGTTCGCAACAGGCAGAGTGGAAAAACTGACACAGAGCCATCCTCAACCAGGCTGGTCAGTGACACTGAAGAGGAAGAGGAAGAGGAAGAGGAAGAGTGTGATGTTGATGAGGCCCAGGAAGAGCCCGTTGACTGAAAGGGTTTAGCAAAAACGCAGAGGATCGCTTGAACCTAGAAGGTTTGCATGTTTAACGGAACTTTGTGGAGGGAGAGGGCTCTTTTCGTTTAACATTTTGAAGGGGACTTTGTGGGGATCTTTGGATGGGGGGTGCATTTATTAATGAGTGGGGTTGGGGGGGGATGAGTAATATTTAACTCAACATTCCTGTTTTCGTTCTTCAATGAAACAAATAATTGTTTAATAAAATAATTAAAACTTGTTCTGTTCTACTTAAAAAGAG
>NW_022992117.1:0-25468 GCF_902827175.1 Gymnodraco acuticeps | reverse complement strand
ACACACACTCTCTCACACACACACACACACACACACACACACACAACACACACACACACACACACACACCAACACACACACACACACCACACACATACACACACACACACACAGAGCAGAGCTTGAATGAAACGCAGAGACCCAGTAGTAAGCTACTATGCTATTATGTGCAGAATCCCTCTCGCTTTCAGGTGGTTTTGATTGAGTGATTGAGTGTCCACACGTGGACGTTTAAGGACTAAAAAACGATCAATTTTTCACTTTGCTGTTAGCAAATAATTTGGCGCTCTAGCTAACAGGAAGTCACTCAAGTGTCACAAAGTAATTTAGCCTATGAGTAGGTCAAAAATCGAATGGGTGCTGGCCATTGGCTTAGTCATATCACCTGTGTTGGCTTTATGTTTTTGGTCAAAAATGTGTTTGTTTCACATTTGCATTGATGTAATCAATACTTTTTCTAATTTAATTTTTTTTAAAAAACATATTGCATGGGGGTGCTTAGGGGGTGCTTTGGCAATCCTGGGGGGTGCTTCAACACGACAGAAATCGAGCACCTTTTCTTTATTTATAATGTTGACATCTTCCTTTGAATAACACTCCCGTCATCACTGCAGCTATTTCACCAATCACTCACTCGTTAGCACTGATTGAGCTTCTCTGGATGCTAATTGCACACGTATGACGATCACTTCAAGTGTTCTGTTGTCACCTGTGCGACCTAATTAGAGAAACGTGAAGAAGCAGCTGATTCAACAACACACAGTTAATATATAGTTTAAAATGAGTTCTGCTGCTAATTACAAGATCTGATTTATCTAAATATCCCTTCTTATTTCAAGAGATCTCACCCTAATTTTCACTTGCAGATGATTGGACTTATTTCCAGTGAAAACACCTTGTCTTCATTATTGTTTAACTTGTTAACTTGCTGATGTAACGAGGAACTCTTCTCTTCTTATAATGGTAGTTTTTGTTAGATGTCATCCACACTCTGCTCCCAAAGATTTATTTTGGGGATGTAATTATAATGTGAAGTTGTTCTATATCCATAAAACACTGCTGGGGTATATTGTGAGTTTTATGATGCGGTTAAAAAAGTACTTCTGTTACCTGAGATCCTGTGAATATATAAACATATGCCGTATAAATGGTTTGAATAACGGATATAAGTTAGAGGTGATTCTTAGGAAACATTCCCCCGTCTTCTCGAGTCAAACTGATGGTCTCAAAGTGCCTAAAGGTTTACATTAAGGTACTCATCAACGAGTTGTTCATTCACATATTAGAGTCAAACTACCAGCTTATTGGTTATGAACAAGACTTCACTTTAAAATAGGGAACATATTCTGAGTTAGAAAAACCTATTTTTGAGTTATTTTGACACAAATAACACTTTTAGTTTCATGTCTTGTTACATAGGAATAGATTTGTTAGGTGTTATTGTGGGAGAGTTACTATTCCTGTGGTACTACTGCCTATTGAGCATATTAAGACCAAACAACTTCCTTACTTGCAATAAATCCGCACTAATCAGAGGGTTATTGAGGAAAAACTCTCAACTAATGGCTTAGTACTTGTAGAATATGGTCATGCAGAATAAGGCATTAATACTTGTTTTATAATGACTAATAAAGAGCCAATAAACTGCTAATATTCACGTTAATTAACAACTAGTTGATGGTTAATGTGTGTACTTTAATACAAAGTGTTACCAAAATACCTATTTTTGAGTTATTTTGATACAACTAAAACTTGTAGTTTCATTTTTTGTTACATAAGAATATATTTGTTAGGTGTTATTAAATTACTATTTGTGTGGCACTGCTGCCTTATTAGGCTCATATTGAGCATACAGTGTGAGACCAAAACTCATGTACAACAACTTCCTTCCTTACAACAACTAATGGCTTAGTACTTCTGGTCATGCAGAACAAGGCATCAATAAGTGTTTTATAATGACTAATAAAGAGCCAATAAACTGCTAATATGCATGTTAATGATCTACTGGTTGATGGTGGATACGTGCACCTTGATATAAAGTGTTAGCATGTAATGGACCACACAAAGGAAGGACAATGACTGAATTTAGATTAATAATGTTCACCTGCTGAAAGCTGCAAACCTCATATTGTTGTGTTTGCACAGGTGCATTATGGGATAGGATTGTGAAGCTTCATGCTTTTTCTTTTTGTATTATTATCAACCCTTTGAACCTTGAAAAACAACACGTTTGGCGCCAATTTTCAGAGATTATTTTCTGCAAATCCAATTGAGGAATCCCATTGGATTTTCGGGGGGGGTGCTAGCTGCTGGAAATCAATCTATCTTTCGTTGAGGACTTTTGAGCGAGGTCTTAATGGAAACATTATCGTTCTTTTGTTATCCACCCTTGAAAAAATACAACGTTGGGCGAAAATGTTAAGAGATTATAATCCAAAATCCAATGGAGGAATCCCATTGGATGTCTGTGTGAGGGAAGCAGGGGAATGCTAGCTTCTGTGCGTCTTGGTTTCCTCTTCCTCACACATTGACCTCACACTAGTGCTCGTCTCCTCTCCTCTTCCTCCAGGTAAGGATCTGAAACTCAATTCTCTCCTCCTGCTCCCCGAGGCGTCACTTCTGCTTCCATTACGCCCTCGGTCAACAGTCCACTTTCCCCCCTGACGAAAGATTGATTCATTTCCTTTTATGCATTTCACATTATTGCTCATAGTAATTAAAAACCACACGATTTGATCCGTGTCTCGTGAACACAATCTATTTTTAAGCCTCCTTTGTGTCGCTTGTGTTTTTGAGAATCTCACGGACAGGTTTTGTTAATGGATATCTGAAAATAAACTGCAACTGATGTGACAGAATGGCAGAGAGAGAACACACACACACACACACACACACACACACACACACACACACACACACACACACACACACACACACACACACACACACACACACACACACACACACACATTCGCTCTCTAATCCTGGTTGACAATCTTTATCCGCAGACCTCTTAGAGACCCTCCATCACACAGAGGTTACATCAAAAAGCTGTCAACCATCAACATACCAATTTCAGGCATGCGACTATCTCTCACACACACACACACACACACACATACACACACACACACACACACACACACACACACACACACACACACACACACACACACACACACACACTTGCACTGACAGACATTTATACTGGATCTACATAAATTCAAGATGTGTCGGAAACATCAGCAGGAGAGGACTCTTTAAAGTAGAGATACTACATACTGATATACACCTGGACATCAGCAGGAGAGGACTCTTTAAAGTAGAGACTCTACATACTGATATACACCTGAACATCAGCAGGAGAGGACTCTTTAAAGTAGAGACACTACATACTGATATACACCTGAACATCAGCAGGAGAGGACTCTTTAAAGTAGAGACACTACATACTGATATACACCTGGACATCAGCAGGAGAGGACTCTTTAAAGTAGAGACACTACATACTGATATACACCTGAACATCAGTAGGAGAGGACTCTTTAAAGTAGAGACACTACATACTGATATACACCTGAACATCAGCAGAGAGGACTCTTTAAAGTAGAGACACTACATACTGATATACACCTGAACATCAGCAGGAGAGGACTCTTTAAAGTGGAGACACTACATACTGATATACACCTGAACATCAGCAGGAGAGGACTCTTTAAAGTAGAGACACTACTTACTGATATACACCTGAACATCAGCAGGAGAGGACTCTTTAAAGTAGAGACACTACATACTGATATACACCTGAACATCAGCAGGAGAGGACTCTTTAAAGTAGAGACACTACATACTGATATACACCTGAACATCAGCAGGAGAGGACTCTTTAAAGTGGAGACACTACATACTGATATACACCTGAACATCAGCAGAGAGGACTCTTTAAAGTAGAGACACTACATACTGATATACACCTGAACATCAGCAGGAGAGGACTCTTTAAAGTGGAGACACTACATACTGATATACACCTGAACATCAGCAGGAGAGGACTCTTTAAAGTAGAGACACTACTTACTGATATACACCTGAACATCAGCAGGAGAGGACTCTTTAAAGTAGAGACACTACATACTGATATACACCTGAACATCAGCAGGAGAGGACTCTTTAAAGTAGAGACACTACATACTGATATACACCTGAACATCAGCAGGAGAGGACTCTTTAAAGTAGAGACACTACATACTGATATACACCTGAACATCAGAGGAGAGGACTCTTTAAAGTAGAGACACTGATATACACCTGAACATCAGCAGGAGAGGACTCTTTAAAGTAGAGACACTACATACTGATATACACCTGAACATCAGCAGGAGAGGACTCTTTAAAGTAGATACACTATATACTGATATACACCTGAACATCAGCAGGAGAGGACTCTTTAAAGTAGAGACACTACATACTGATATACACCTGAACATCAGCAGGAGAGGACTCTTTAAAGTAGATACACTATATACTGATATACACCTGAACATCAGCAGGAGAGGACTCTTTAAAGTAGAGACACTTCGTACTGATATACACCTGAACATCAGCAGGAGAGGACTCTTTAAAGTAGAGACACTACATACTGATATACACCTGAACATCAGCAGGAGAGGACTCTTTAAAGTAGAGACACTACGTACTGATATACACCTGAACATCATCAGGAGAGGACTCTTTAAAGTAGAGACACTACATACTGATAAACACCTGAACATCAGCAGGAGAGGACTCTTTAAAGTAGAGACACTACATACTGATATACACCTGAACATCAGCAGGAGAGGACTCTTTAAAGTAGAGACACTACATACTGATATACACCTGAACATCAGCAGGAGAGGACTCTTTAAAGTAGAGACACTACATACTGATATACACATGAACATCAGCAGGAGAGGACCATAAAGAGAGACCTACATACTGATATACACCTGAACATCAGCAGAGAGGACTTAGCAACTACATACTGATATACACCTGAACATCAGCAGGAGAGGACTCTTTAAAGTAGAGACACTACATACTGATATACACCTGAACATCAGCAGGAGAGGCACTCTTTAAAGTAGAGACACTACATACTGATATACACCTGAACATCAGCAGGAGAGGACTCTTTAAAGTAGAGACATTACATACTGATATACACCTGAACATCAGCAGGAGAGGACTCTTTAAAGTAGAGACACTACATACTGATATACACTGAACATCAGCAGGAGAGGACTCTTTAAAGTAGAGACACTACAGTACTGATATACACCTGAACATCAGCAGGAGAGGACTCTTTAAAGTAGAGACACTACATACTGATATACACCTGAACATCAGCAGGAGAGGACTCTTTAAAGTAGAGACACTACATACTGATATACACTGAACATCAGCAGGAGAGGACTCTTAAAGTAGAGACACTACGTACTGATATACACTGAACATCAGCAGGAGAGGACTCTTTAAAGTAGAGACACTACGTACTGATATACACTGAACATCAGCAGGAGAGGACTCTTTAAAGTAGAGACACTACATACTGATATACACTGAACATCAGCAGGAGAGGACTCTTTAAAGTAGAGACACTACGTACTGATATACACTGAACATCAGCAGGAGAGGACTCTTTAAAGTAGAGACACTACATACTGATATACACTGAACATCAGCAGGAGAGGACTCTTTAAAGTAGAGACACTACGTACTGATATACACTGAACATCAGCAGGAGAGGACTCTTTAAAGTAGAGACACTACATACTGATATACACCTGAACATCAGCAGGAGAGGACTCTTTAAAGTAGAGACACTACGTACTGATATACACCTGAACATCAGCAGGAGAGGACTCTTTAAAGTGGAGACACTACATACTGCCATACACCTGAACATCAGCAGGAGAGGACTCTTTAAAGTAGAGACACTACATACTGATATACACCTGAACATCAGCAGGAGAGGACTCTTTAAAGTAGAGGCACTACATACTGATATACACCTGAACATCAGCAGGAGAGAACTCTTTAAAGTAGAGACACTACATACTGATATACACCTGAACATCAGCAGGAGAGCACTCTTTAAAGTAGAGACGATACATACTGATATACACCTGAACATCAGCAGGAGAGGACTCTTTAAAGTAGAGACATTACATACTGATATACACCTGAACATCAGCAGGAGAGGACTCTTTAAAGTAGAGACATTACATACTGATATACACCTGAACATCAGCAGGAGAGGACTCTTTAAAGTAGAGATACTACATACTGATATACACCTGAACATCAGCAGGAGAGGACTCTTTAAAGTAGAGACACTACATACTGATATACACCTGAACATCAGCAGGAGAGAACTCTTTAAAGTAGAGACACTACATACTGATATACACTGAACATCAGCAGGAGAGGACTCTTTAAAGTAGAGACACTACGTACTGATATACACTGAACATCAGCAGGAGAGGACTCTTTAAAGTAGAGACACTACGTACTGATATACACTGAACATCAGCAGGAGAGGACTCTTTAAAGTAGAGACACTACGTACTGATATACACTGAACATCAGCAGGAGAGGACTCTTTAAAGTAGAGACACTACGTACTGATATACACTGAACATCAGCAGGAGAGGACTCTTTAAAGTAGAGACACTACATACTGATATACACTGAACATCAGCAGGAGAGGACTCTTTAAAGTAGAGACACTACATACTGATATACACCTGAACATCAGCAGGAGAGGACTCTTTAAAGTAGAGACACTACGTACTGATATACACCTGAACATCAGCAGGAGAGGACTCTTTAAAGTAGAGACACTACATACTGATATACACCTGAACATCAGCAGGAGAGGATTCTTTAAAGTAGAGACACTACGTACTGATATACACCTGAACAACAGCAGGAGAGGACTCTTTAAAGTAGAGACACTACATACTGATATACACCTGAACATCAGCAGGAGAGGATTCTTTAAAGTAGAGACACTACGTACTGATATACACCTGAACATCAGCAGGAGAGGATTCTTTAAAGTAGAGACACTACGTACTGATATCCACAGTTCAGTAATAACCTCAGGATGATTGCCGCCCAGCTCTCAGTTCGGCTGTTAGTAATCAGCTGCTTCCTGATCATAAACACATGGTATTATGATTGCATTGCACAATAGCCAACAATACATCACAATGCAAACAGTTTCACGTTTTCCCGGAGGCTCAATATCACCGACTCATTCAGACCCCTCTCTCTAATCAAAAGCCAATTACTCCCTCCCTCTCTCTTCCCCCCCCTTTGAGGCAGGGGGATCTTTTGTAATAGGCTTACAGTCCTGACAGCCTTATGACTGGCTGTTGGTTATTGTAATTGGATTAGTTTGGAGATAAGCTCGGTGCCAGTAAGACTCTTAGAGGCTCAATCCCAAGAGTTTCTTCAGCGCCTAACACTCACACTCCTTCCTCTTCTTCCTTTTCTTCTTCCTCCTCTCTGAGATTAGTCTGACTCCTGAGAAAGTGTTTCAGAGAAATAGTTAAAGTTCAAAATAAGGCAGTATACCATCTTGGTTTTTGTCAACAGATCCAGATGTGGACAAAGAGCATCAAAGTGAACAAGGGGACTTGATCTAACCTGCTGTAAACAAAAACTCACCAGATTAGGTTTGTCCACCGTGTAAAACAGTCCACAAATAGTCTCCAAAATGCACCATTTCCACCTTTTTTAAACGTTTATATATCCGATAGTAAGTAGTGTGTCTGGCTGATACTTAGGGAATCAGAGTGAAAGGCATTAATAACGTCTTGAATACTAAAAGCTACAGATGTTTTAGTGACTGGAAATGGCTGAACATGGCAGCTGGTGGGAAATGCCTATATTGCTTTTATTAATAAGGAAACCATTGACAATGATCGCACGTCAGTAAATCAATGCATCCACCATCTGTTCACTCAGGCCTTTGGCCTCAACTAATACACAGTACTCAGCAACCTGTTCCTTTTCTTCAGCCTATGTATCTGTATGATTATTATTACTTTTTGTTTTGTTACTTCCCATTGTAAAGCGTCCTTGGGTTTCGTGAAAGGCGCTATATAAATTGAAATTATTATTATTATTATTATTATGATAGTATTTTGACTTCCTGTATTCAAAATACTATCATGATCACATTCAGGCGTCACTGTATGAACAATATAAAATACACCAATACTCTATCCTTGGAAAAAGCATCCTATAATGTCCTGCTGGTCTTTCCTTGGTGCAGGTGTGTTGGTGCGTCTCTGGGCGTGTTTACAGTGTGATGAAGCTGAACTGAGCATTGTCTGATAGCTCTCACAGTGCCGTGTGAAGGCTAAACTCTCAGCCTAATGAACAGTGTATTTAATTATCATCGCCTCAGTTGACGGTTTGATTCCCGCTGTGGCCTCCGACGCTGCGAACACTTCCCATGGTTCGGATTAAAGCTGGTTCTCCGCGGGAAACCTTTGCTAAAGCTCCGTGTTGGGAACCCGTCTCTAAACCCCTGGGCGTGAACTCCAGATGAATGTCCCCGCCGCCCGGGTCTCGGAGGCTGATTGAAACGCCAATCATCCACTTTGTCTTCATCGGATTCACTCTCTGATTATTCAGTCACCAGCAGACTCACATCCCGACGCTCAGGATTCAGTACGGGAGTGACAGGGTTCAGACCGATGTCTGAGGAACGACTGATTGGGGCTTCGATGCTGAGCAGGAACTACATTGCTGATATGTCCTGATTGACAGGTGTTAGCAACATGCTAATAGCACTAAGAGCTGGCTGAGGTCTTGTGTCCAAAGAGAGTCTTTTCCTAGAGTTGCATAAACAAAAATGCACCCAGGACTTTTAGTTTATTGTTTCAAAGATATCTCGACAAAGTATCACCACTGTCTGCAGGATACCATAAAGACTCCTGGTCGAATGGTTTTGAAACTATATGAAATGAAATGGATGTATCATTGGCCGAGAAATAACCCAATTCATTTTGGAGCAGATTTGAAACTCGGGTTCTAAACACAGTTCTTAGTTCTCACTTTTGTCAAGATTGCAAGATTAGTTTGAGCATTTAATCGAGGTGGACTCATTCCTGAACCACTCCATACAATATTAGAAGTGAACCCTTAAGATTGAACTTTAGAAAGGTGGATTGTGATGGTGTGTCTCTAAGGTCTCTGGGTAGAAGCTACATATGTATCTTAGCTTCAGATTTGCGCACAGCTGACAGGAGACCATTCATTTCTAAAGATTCAAGATTCAAAGGTGTTCTCCTCAGATGCTCAGCAGCTTCAGAGTAAACATGGCAATGACACTCTTCTGACCTGAGCTCCTCCATCAATAAAACATATAAGAAACAAATAATAAAATATAGTGCAAAAAGTCTATATAGATGTAAATATAATATGATGTGTACAAGAACAGAATACGAAATTAAATAATGTACATTAAGACAAAATTAAATACGGTTTTCATCGATTTTCTCAAAAGAGCAACACGACCGGAGAAATGAGAAGATCATGTATAAAGAGAAAAGCTGTTTCACGTGTGATTTGATTTGAGGAGGGAAGTAGTGGAGTACAAATACTTCGTTACTGTATTTAAGTACATGTTTCTGGTATCAGTACTTTACTCCACTATACCTGTACTTTCTACTTCTTACACGTTGAACACAAATACCTGTACTTTCTACTTCTTACATGTTGAACACAAATACCTGTACTTTCTACTTCTCACATGTTGAACTCAAATACCTGTACTTTCTACTTCTTACATGTTGAACACAAATACCTGTACTTTCTACTTCTTACATGTTGAACACAAATACCTGTACTTTCTACTTCTTACATGTTGAACTCAAATACCTGTACTTTCTACTTCTTACATGTTGAACACAAATACCTGTACTTTCTACTTCTTACATGTTGAACACAAATACCTGTACTTTCTACTTCTCACATGTTGAACTCAAATACCTGTACTTTCTACTTCTTACATGTTGAACTCAAATACCTGTACTTTCTACTTCTTACATGTTGAACTCAAATACCTGTACTTTCTACTTCTTACATGTTGAACACAAATACCTGTACTTTCTACTTCTTACATGTTGAACACAAATACCTGTACTTTCTACTTCTTACATGTTGAACTCAAATACCTGTACTTTCTACTTCTTACATGTTGAACACAAATACCTGTACTTTCTACTTCTTACATGTTGAACACAAATACCTGTACTTTCTACTTCTTACATGTTGAACTCAAATACCTGTACTTTCTACTTCTCACATGTTGAACTCAAATACCTGTACTTTCTACTTCTTACATGTTGAACTCAAATACCTGTACTTTCTACTTCTTACATGTTGAACACAAATACCTGTACTTTCTACTTCTTACATGTTGAACTCAAATACCTGTACTTTCTACTTCTTACATGTTGAACTCAAATACCTGTACTTTCTACTTCTTACATGTTGAACTCAAATACCTGTACTTTCTACTTCTTACATGTTGAACTCAAATACCTGTACTTTCTACTTCTTACATGTTGAACCCAAATACCTGTACTTTCTACTTCTTACATGTTGAACTCAAATACCTGTACTTTCTACTTCTCACATGTTGAACACAAATACCTGTACTTTCTACTTCTCACATGTTGAACACAAATACCTGTACTTTCTACTTCTCTCATTTCCCAAACAGCTGGTTCCTTTAGTCTGAATGTGTGTTTGATGCGTGATCATTATTCTTTAGAGTCATTGCGTGCCTATTGATTTGAACACGATCCGTGTATCCATCATTTCCTGGTCTTCTCTAAAGAAGAGGGACCAATGGAAACGTTGTCATGTTGCCGTTGTTCAGCATGGAAACATTCATTAGCTAGCAATGACATTATTGTTCTATTAATATAAATGGAGGTCAGGTACTCTTTAAAGCAGCTGCTAGTTATGGGTACTTTTTACTGAAGGACACTTCAAAGCCTCTTTACTTTGACTTGAGTAAAGAAGTTTAGTCAGTACTTCTACTTTCACCAGAGTATCTTTAAACACGAGTATCTGTACTTCTACTTGAGTAAAGTGTGTACTTGTCACAGCAACATGTTTTCTCACTGCAGCGAGACGAGGAAAATGTCAACAAATGGAGCTTCTGTCTCACCGTGCAGAACACTGAATTATTCAAAGGAGCTGCTATTAAGATTTTTAATTAGCCCGTCCCGTAACGAGTGCTCCCTGCGAGGGTGACCGACAGGGAACCTTTCTTCAGACAGATGGCTGCGGGAAACAGCTGCTCACTTTTTAAAGCATGCATGAAAAATGATTATCGTTAAAAGGTAGCGATGCATTTTTTCTGTGAGTCTTAGTCAGTGTTCCTCTGAATGATCTGGAGAGGAGTGTCGGGTCCTTCCTCCATCTGTCGCTCCGCATTCTGTGGATAATGGTTTGTAGGAAGAGTATCTGATCCAGGGAGTGATTGTTTCTGCTCACTTCATAGATGGAGCCATGCTTTCAGATGTTATCTTTGTGACCCGACCAATCAAATCAGTCGCTTTGACCTCGATTTGGAGTTTCACACACTGTTGGAAAGAGGAGATTATTAACTTTTGATTGGTTTCCTGCTGCTCACTTTTTAAAGCATGTATGAAAACTGCTTATGGTTCAAAGGAAGCGAGGCATTGTGAGTCTTAGTCAGTGTTCCTCTGAATGATCTGGAGAGCAAAGGGTCGGGTCCTTCCTCCATCTGTCGCTCCCATCGTCACCCGGCAGGAAGCTGAGTCACGCTCTCTGTTTTGACAACTATTCAGAAAGCATACAGAGCCATTAGACGCCCAGCATGAGAACACTGCTGGGTGTAATTAATACCCGCTGCGTTTAGATGCAACAAAGCATATCCATACATCCCGCAGATGATTGCATTCTGCCTGCTTACCTTTCAAGTGTCTGATTTGGTGCTTTTTCTGCTCATTATTACAAACAAATGGTTGAATGGGAAACTCATTTCACATTAACTCGGTCATGAAATGCATTGAAGAGAATATATTTAGGTTATTCTACAGTATGGTGGCCGACAGGTGCGTCACTCTTTAGTGTCCCCTGATCTCCCAGCTGTGTGCGTCACTCTTTAGTGTCCCCTGGTCTCCCAGCTGTGTGTGTCACTCTTTAGTGTCCCCTGATCTCCCAGCTGTGTGCGTCACTCTTTAGTGTCCCCTGTTCTCCCATCTGTGTGCGTCACTCTTTACTGTCCCCTGGTCTCCCAGCTGTGTGTGTCACTCTTTAGTGTCCCCTGATCTCCCAGCTGTGTGCATCACTCTTTAGTGTCCCCTGGTCTCCCAGCTGTGTGTGTCACTCTTTAGTGTCCCCTGATCTCCCAGCTGTGTGCGTCACTCTTTAGCGTCCCCTGGTCTCCAGCTGTGTGCGTCACTCTTTAGTGTCCCCTGGTCTCCAGCTGTGTGCATCACTCTTTAGTGTCCCCTGGTCTCCCAGCTGTGTGCGTCACTCTTTAGTGTCCCCTGGTCTCCAGCTGTGTGCATCACTCTTTAGCGTCCCCTGGTCTCCCAGCTGTGTGCGTCACTCTTTAGTGTCCCCTGGTCTCCAGCTGTGTGCATCACTCTTTAGCTAGTTTATTCTACAGAGCTCCACTATACTTCTACATTCAGCCTCTTAATGGTATTTAGCTCCACTCTCCCGTTATCAGATCCCAGACATGCTTTTATCCCGTCTATAAAGATGTGTATAAGGCACTGGAGACCTGATATTATCTGACAAACCGAAGCATGTAAATGTCATCCCGTTTACGGTCTCTTTTATATCAGCTCCTGCTTCAACACGAGCAAATGATTCATGCATGGAGAAAAAGACATTTGAGATGCAGATCAGGTCCGAGTTTGAATCAGATTATCTTCTGCTGCCAAGACTCAGACTGGTTCAGGTCCAGCTTCTTTTTGGGGCTGCTTTGACTTGCTTATTACCACAGGGAGGAAATAGACTGGAATGATGGTTAGTGATTACTCAGGTGAAGCATCTCAGAGCAGCGTCAGCATGCGACACAACGAGCAAGAAGGATGTGGAATGAGGGTATTAAAGCAGATTGAATCCAATTTTAACAAATGTAATCCTTCAAAGAATATGTTTTAGGGTTCAGGATGATGTGCTTTGAGCAGGAGATTGCAGATAATGGTTTGTGGGAAGATAAATAAACTGATTGTGCTTCCCTTTTTGTGTTTTACAGAGAGTATCTGATCCAGGGAGTGTTTTACGACCTTTGTTTTATAGATGCTTTCTGCTAAATCTGTTTGTTTCTCGCTGTAGGATGCTCACTCATTAGATGGAGCCATGCTTGCAAGCGTTACGTATCTATAAGAGGATTATTAGACGAACATCTTGCATTTTTTTAACTCATCCCTAACCCTGGTTTCTGTTGCATTGACACACACTACAGCTGGTTTAACCACACACACATACACACACACTACAGCTGGTTCAGACACACACACACACACACACACACACACACACACACACTACAGTTTAACCACATACACACACACACACACACACACACACACACACACACACACACACACACACACACACACACACACACACACACATACACACACACTACAGCTGGTTCAGACACACACACACACACACACACACACACACACACTACAGTTTAACCACATACACACACACACACACACACACCACACACACACACACACACACACACACACACACACACACACACACACACACACATACACACACACTACAGCTGGTTCACACACACACACACACACACACACACACACACACACACACTACAGCTGGTTTAACCACACACACACACACACACACACACACACACACACACACACACACACACACACACACACACACACACACACACACTGACTTGGTAACGACCAATTGGAGAGTCTCCTGCGGCTCGTTAGCAGTCAGAGGCCGCCCATCAGCCTGACCGCCCTCTGAATCCACACCGACCGGCTATGATTTACACGCTGACACTCAGGTGAAATATCTGAAGCCAATCATATCACAGCGATCAATACGCATTTCACTGAGAGCCACGAGGTGAAGAACGACTGGTTGTTATCATTGACGGTGGGTGAATCGTTGAACCGTGAGGCGTTGATTGTTGGAGGTTTCAGTCTAAATTCGACATAAAGAAGCCAATCATTTAAAAAATGGCAATTCTTTATTGCTCATTCGAGCCTCATCTTCAACCACAGAGAGGTCGCTCATTTACAATTATTTCAGCAAAGCTCCTGGTGATATCCAAAGCTCGTGGGAAGGTGAAATAATAAAATAATGAAGGCTACGTGTAGGCCACATATCGGAGTTGTAATGCTCCTTTGACAGTTAACACAAAAGGGTTATTATATTCAGCCATATTCAAATGTCAGGTTTGAGGTATATATGTTTTTAAATATTCAAGACTGTCTGAATAGTCTAAAGTACATCACATTACATGTCACTTGTTAGATGCTTTTATCCAAAGCGACTAACATACTGAATACTGTGGACACCCCACAGGAGCACTTTGGGGTGAAGTGTCTCAGGGACACAACGACATGCTGACTGCAGTGGGGTTTGAACCTGTGACCATCTGAACCCAACACCTGCGCACAACCCACTTTAATCATTCTGCTAAATGTACATCTATGATGACCCATCACACTTTGAAAGAAAGGTGTTTGTATGCACAGCCACCATAACGTAACGGGAGTTGTGAACTGAACAAGAGAAGAGAAACTGAAACTCAGGTATCGATCTCATCACGCAAGTATTGATCAATACCGACACCAACGTTGGTATGGATACATCGATATTTCAGATCGATCCGCCCACCACTAGCTTCCTGTATACAAATACAGATTGGTATTCTTTATTAGCAGCACTAGCATGAGCATTGGATGCATCATTTAGATGTGTCTAGCATCAGGAATCTAGCACCAGGAGACTAGCATCAGGAGTCTAGCACCAGGAGACTAGCATCAGGAGTCTAGCACCAGGAGTCTAGCACCAGGAAACTAGCATCAGGAGTCTAGCACCAGGAGACTAGCACCAGGAGACTAGCATCAGGAGTCTAGCGCCAGGAGTCTAGCACCAGGAGACTAGCATCAGGAGTCTAGCACCAGGAGACTAGCACCAGGAGTCTAGCACCAGGAGACTAGCATCAGGAGTCTAGCACCAGGAGACTAGCACCAGGAGTCTAGCGCCAGGAGTCTAGCACCAGGAGTCTAGCACCAGGAGACTAGCACCAGGAGTCTAGCACCAGGAGTCTAGCACCAGGAGACTAGCACCAGGAGTCTAGTACCAGGGGTCTAGAACCAGGAGTCTAGCACCAGGAGACTAGCACCAGGAGTCTAGCACCAGGAGACTAGCATCAGTAGTCTAGCACCAGGAGACTAGCACCAGGAGTCTAGCACCAGGAGACTAGTACCAGGGGTCTAGCACCAGGAGTCTAGTACCAGGAGTCTAGCACCAGGAGTCTAGCATCAGGAGTCTAACACCAGGAGTCTAGCACCAGGAGACTAGAACCAGGAGTCTAGCACCAGGAGACTAGCACCAGGAGTCTAGAACCAGGAGTCTAGCACCAGGAGACTAGCACCAGGAGACTAGCACCAGGAGTCTAGAACCAGGAGTCTAGCACCAGGAGACTAGCACCAGGAGTCTAGTACCAGGAGTCTAGCACCAGGAGACTAGCACCAGGAGTCTAGCACCAGGAGTCTAGAACCAGGAGTCTAGCACCAGGAGACTAGCACCAGGAGTCTAGTACCAGGAGTCTAGCACCAGGAGACTAGCACCAGGAGACTAGCACCAGGAGTCTAGTACCAGGAGACTAGCACCAGGAGTCTAGCACCAGGAGTACGGCTCAGTCCAAGCCCCCGCCGACTGAGCCACTGCCGGTTATCTCATGTTATATAAAGCCCCTATTTTACATTGCTTTAAATTGTAATATTAATCCAAGGTGAACAAAAGGGTCCACTGATGCTGATAGGGACGCAGTCTTTGATTGAAATCAGTACAATATTATATTATAATATATATTATTCAGATATAGGTGAGCGCAGTATGTGTTAGTCAAAATACGTGGAAATATCTGACTGTAGAAGAACTGCAGAGAAATCCAGTCTGTATTCTAGACTTTAAATGAACCCGTCTTTGGTGCGGAAACTATCCCACTATTAAAACTTTAATAATAATAATATTACCAATGTCTCAAAACGGACCCCTTTAATGCCGTGAATCATATTTCAACATCTCTCAAAACCATCCGGATCTTTCCGAGTCCTCCAGGCCTCGTTGCTGGATCTTGGCGGGAGCTAATGATCTCTGATGGCTCCCATGATGCACTTCACCTCCCAGGATGCATCAAAAGTGATTTGTTACTGTGTGACAGTGATTAGCGTCCTCTGGAAACAAAGCCTGGAGTCGTTTTCGGGCGTTTTGATCCCTCCTCGATGTGCAGAGCGACATCCCAGAAGTCTCAGAGGAGCATGGAGGTAAAGAACAGAGGGGAATTAGACACAGCTGGTCCGGTTATTAACAAGCCTGGTGTTTACCTCAACATGTTCAGGGGGAACCCAGGAGCATGCTGGGAAATTACCAGTATGCCATCTGCTAAGTGAGCCGTGTCAGTTCCCTGCCTGCAGTAAAACACAGAGAACAGCTGGAGCGCAGAAACGCTTTTTGAAGTAAACTTAAGACTTGTTTATGTTTTCTACCGTTACGGTTCTGTTGGGAAGGAGTCGATGGTCGGGACCGGAACGGGCGGTTTGGTTCAAATGTGGTTTCAAAGAGAGGTGAAAGTCAAAGATATGACTGTAACTGTGTCTGACTGAAGCATATAAGTAACGAGCTGCAGGGAAATAGGCAACAGTCTATATTCGGAAGAATATTGGAGTATCTTTCATGCAAATTGTCTCTAAACGCTGTCTCTGTTTCAAATCTTGGTGAATCATTTGGAGAAATTCAAGACTTCCTGACATTTCTAGATCAAGATCTGAGTACTTCTACTTTTACTAAAGTACAAGATCTGAGTACTTCTACTTTTACTCAAGTACAAGATCTGAGTACTTCTACTTTTACTCAAGAACAATATCTGAGTACTTCTACTTTTACTCAAGTACAAGATCTGAGTACTTCTACTTTTACTCGAGTACAATATCTGAGTACTTCTGCTTTTACTAAAGTACAAGATCTGAGTACTTCTACTTTTACTCAAGTACAAGATCTGAGTACTTCTACTCAAGAACAAGACCTGAGTACTTCTACTTTTACTCAAGCACAAGATCTGAGTACTTCTACTTTTACTCAAGAACAAGATCTGAGTACTTCTACTTTTACTCAAGTACAAGATCTGAGTACTTCTACTTTTACTCAAGTACAATATTTGAGTTTGAGTACTTCTACTTTTACTCAAGTACAAGATCTGAGTACTACTTTTACTCAAGAACAATATCTGAGTACTTATACTTTTACTGAAGAACCAGATGTGAGTACCCCCCCCCCCTCAGAGTCTATTGCACAGTAATTATTGTCTGTTAAATAAAGGTCAAGCAGATAAAACAGATGTGTTTTGTGTCCTTGGAGACGTCTCTTCCCGTGAGGAGTAAATGGAGACTCAGCAACTCTCCACTCCGTCTTCTTCCTCCCTCTTCCTCTTCCTCCCACAGCCACTCTCTAAAGGGACGTTCAGGATCATTTTCCTGTGTAATTAAAACCTAAGCGACTCCCCTCTAATTGGTCGGAAGCCGCTGGACCCTGGACGTTCACTTTAGTCCTCATTTGAATCCCAGAGGACTTCAGAGGCTCTGAGGCGACGTCCTGCACACTGGAGACAAAGGAGGAAAGGAACCCTTCATGCGGGACACAGAGCTTCAGGGTCATTTCAATGTTTAGCATTTAAAACCATTTTAGAGTCCAGTTAAATGACACGTTGAGCATTGACTTCCCATCCAGTTAGAAAGGTGATTAACGAGTCAACGTGACTTAAAGGTCCCATGTCATGCTTTTCCGGTTATCACCCGTCCCCTTGTGTTATGAAGGTTTTTATGCATGTAAACGGTGTGCAGAGTCAAAACCCTCAAAGTACACCCTGTAGCGAGTAAAACTCTAACACAGAGAAGACCTCCCCAAAACGCCTCGTTGGAGATACGTCACTGTCCATTTAATTCTTCCAGGTATGCATGATGTCAACCGTATCCGGAACGAAATGGACCAATCCGTGGAGCCGTTACGTTACGTCCGCGGAGCCGTTACGTTAAGCCCCCGCTGATTGGTCCAAATTGACCAATCCACGGACTTCCTCACACACTCAGTGCAGGCAGCTCTGCTGATCTCTCCTCCCTGGCTGCAGGCTGATAACAGACAGTTGGGATCGCGGCGACATTCTCTCTGCAGACCCATTCTCTCTGCAACCATTCTCTGCAGACCCATTCTCTCTGCAGACCCATTCTCTCTGCAGACCCATTCTCTCTGCAGACCCATTCTATTCTCACTGCAGACCCATTCTCTCTGCAGACCCATTCTCACAGCGTTTATCAACCTTGTTCTTACTCAATATCAAGCCACACTTATTGTTTTTACTTCGGCTGTGACTTTGTGTGTGCTCACCCCTGCGAGATGGAGTTCATGACTTTATGAGCTGTTCATGAGCACTCATGAAACATTCATGAACAACTCATTATATGTTCACTTGTCATGTTCATGAACCAAAATTCTTAAAATGCTCATGAACCATTTTAAAGAGCAGTTCATGAAATGTTTATGAACATTGTTCATTCATATAAAGTTCCTGTTTTGCTCATGACAGACTTTTATGAGCAATTTATGAACTTTTCATGATCCAGCCAATCACAAAATTATAATTAAAACCCCCAAAAGTTTGCATGAGCATTTCATGAACTTTTCATAACTATGAGCATTTCATGAATTTTGGATGATTGTGGCAAGTTCAGAATAGTTTTGAATATTCATGAGCATTTTATGAACTTTTGATGATCAGTGTGATGATTTTAAAGACCTCTTGAATATTCATCTACTATTTGAACATTTCTTTATTTTTTAAAACTTTTAATCTTAAAACAAAACAATAGTGCATTTGAAACTGAACATTATCTGTATTTATTTTGGTGACATTCATATCATTTTATGGTTTATCTTTACTGTTTGAGAAGCAGTACGAGTAAGTAGAGCCAAGGTGGAACCTTTGGCAGGTGAGCGGTGACATATGGGTTATCTTAGGGGGGACACTTCCGCCCCTCCAGTCAGAAGCAATCCAGACGATCAACCGGATCCTGTGCATAATTATTGCTGCTGCACTTTTCTGTTTTCTACAGGTCAGTATATGATGAAAATGATCGATGTTAACTTGTGTGAATTAGATATGATGTTGGAGATGTTTAGGAGAGTGTGTCAGAAAGTTTTGAGCAAGTTTGACATAGTAACGGTATTTTAAAAATACTAAACTGTCGGCAACAATAGATGCCATTTTCGCGGGCTTCAGCCGCGCCTGGGTAAATATGACCTGAGCGAAGGCTCGCAGGCAGGTTAGCTGCTGCGCACGGGTAATATGTTTTGTTTACCTGAGTGAAGTCTTGCAGGCACATTGCCTTGTTTTTTGTTTATTAACCAGTTAAGCCCTGAGCCTGTTTTTCAGGTTTCAGGCTCGAAAATGCCACTAACACAACCAATTATATATCTTCACTTCTAAAAGGGGTAAATTAATAATTATTTTTCTCAAAGCAAGGTTACATCTGTGAGTTGGATGTAGAAGTGTCAGAATCAATATAGATGTTTTTATTTTAAAGTAAATTCAGATGGAACATAGTAAAAACATGTAAATTCTAATGTCCACCTAAAAAAAAACCTTTACTTATAGTGAAAACCACCCTTGCATGATGGGATAGTAGACTAAAAGCTTTAGGAATCCAAACTATAACATATAATAAGTACCCTGTATCAAGATTGATGCAAAACAAGTGAAATTTGACCTTTTTAGAGAGATTTAGAAAAATAAAGTCTAAGCGGACTCACCTCTGGGTAATTTGGGAACCATCGGTTCCATTTGAACTTTTTCACTGTAAAAATCATTTTTATTACTTTGAATTATCACTATAGGTATTCATTCCATCCAAATACAACTTTTGTGAAAAAAAATAAATAAATAAAAAAAATAAAACATAGGCTTACTCTTACAGTGAGCCTCTGAATTAGCCCCGAGCGAAACATGCTAACCTATTACAGCACCGAAAATCACTCCTCGCTCCCTTATTACTTATCCTAGCTGCACATCCAACACATTGTTTATGATCGCAAGGAGACACAGAATCTAACGGTGCCCACCTGAACAGCCCAACACTGAAAGATACAAACTAGCGACGTTATCAACAAAAACGTACATCAAAACAAATGGCGCTAGCGCTAATGCGCTAGGCTAACAATGACTTACCTTCCTCGTTGTCTGGTCTAAACTGGTCTTCAATGGCATTAAAACGATAAAAACGATGATGTAGTTAATCCATAGATTAATATCCAATGGGGCTGTGTCCCCTTTGAAATGTTCTGATAATCTATAAGCAATAAAACTGCAATTCCGTTATCTGCTGTCCGCTCTGTGCTCCGTGCGCTCTGGGTCCTGCTGCATTTCCTGCTTCTTTACGCTATAAACAATAAATGAAGTGGGCTGCGTAATGTACTTAAGCTGGCTGCCATTCTTTATACTTTACGCAGGACCATATCTCTGGAACCCATTGGTCGATTCGTGTGATTTACACCTTTTTCTTAACCATCAGAACCAATAGAATCGATGGGCAGTTCCCAAATCTACGTAAACATTACCATAGCGGACGTAATAGAGAAGCAAACGAAGCATATCTGAAAGTGCAAGCCTGGACGGCAATACTTTATACCGAGTATATTGCCATAAATATGATGATTGATTATCAGTAAAACATTCTACGTGACACAAAGACATTGGATTAACCTTGAGATACGTTTTTATTCCGTTGAACACAACTTTTGATCACAAATCAAAAAAGGTAAGACGTAATTATTGTAATATTTTTGGAACCGGATGTTGTTTACTTTCTCTTTTCTGGCTGATAGCTCCAGGAATTCGAGGTCGGACAGTGATGACATTACATGTGTGGAATCTGTGGAGTCTCAGCTTTAAATCGTATATCTTGTTTGTGCAGTTAAGATAGTAATAAGGGCATTTCCACCGTGTGTTGTGTGTAAAAAAGCGTTAGCATGTTTTCGCTCAATGCTAATTCAAAGGCTTGGTATTACTCGTGTTTTTTTTAGCTAACAATTGTTCTTATTGTCAGTTAGCGGAGTTTCTTACCTTTAAAAGGGTATGAAACATTAATAGTTTCATAAATGTTAAGAAGCCCTGAGACATGTGAGAAAAAAAAAACTGTGGGAGGGGTCCACTGGGGGGACCTTCGGCCTTAACTGGTTAACATTGACAGTGTATTTTTGTGATCTCCATAATATGTTATATTTGGTAAAGATAGATATATTGATAGAAAGTATTATTTGATAGCGTTATGTGTTTATATTAGGGCCGGGACTCGATTAAAAAAATTAATCTAATTAATTAGAAGCTTTGTAATTAATTAATCGAAATTAATCGCATTTTTAATCACATATAAATATTTGACCTGAGAACAGTGAGAAGCAATTTTTTTCACATGGATTTTAGTATACCATTAGGCGCATTCACACCGCAGTACTTTTCCCACAAAGGTTCATGAGAACTCTTTGAACCTGAGGGAGGATTAGGCAAATGAAGCCGCTGACGTCACTTCTTCTTCTTCTGCTTTGGGTTTACTGGCAGGCCGCAAACCACTTCACGGCGTATACTGCCGCCCAAAGTCCCAGGCTGGAAGTCCCCGGAGTTGGGGACTGGCTTCAGTAGAAGCTGCTGGGAGTCCCAGCAGCTTCTACTGAAGCCTTCCGAGTAAATCGCCAGAACGCCGACACCTCCTCATCTCCACCGCTCCCATGTTTTATTTTGTGTTGCCATAAGTTAGTCTCTCTGCGTTTCTGCGCTGGGCTAATGCTAATAATGCTAATGCGAGGATAATAAAATGGCGGCTTCACAAAACTTTTTGGGAGTTTTACGGGGCGTGGTTTGCAATCCGCCCAGCCAATCAGAAATATAGCTCTTTTCTCACAAGAGAGCCGTACGAAAGTCCCTGCTCTCTAGCAGCTCTCTGCTCTCTAGCAGGGACTTTCGTGGGGGGTAAAAAGGTTCTCATGAACTAATTTTAGTACCGGCTCTTTTTGGTGTGAACGCGATAAAAGAGGCTAACGTCCACGCTAGCTTCCACGCTAGCTGCTATATGTTTTGCATTGAGGTGATACTTGAGGCTTGATGTGCTGCGGTGATATGCGAATTCCTTTTTGCATAATTTGCACACAACCGTGCTCTTATCGACGCTTCCATCCGTCCGTTTTTTAAAACAACATTTCCCACTGTTGTTCACTGTGGTTTGTTGTTGTCTGAAGTCATGAACGTTAGTTGGTGCTCCAGTATAATCGGTACGCCTGAAACTCATCCAGTGAGAAACGTTCCGCGGTTGCAAAATAAGTGCGATTTAAAATGCGTTAATTTTTTTAACGCGTTAATTTTTGTGTAATTAATTAATCTTAATTAACGCGTTAAAGTCCCGGCCCTAGTTTATATTGACTGTTGAATGTCTCCTTGAGATACAGTAATGGACTGTGACAGACGGATAACTTAAATGGAGAAATGTGATGTTTGTAAAGTACAGCTATTTGAATGTAACTGTGTACTTTGAATTTTGAATAAGAAGCAATCCAGACGATCAACCGGATCCTGTGTATAATTCTTGCTGCTGCACTTTTCTGTTTTCTACAGAAATCATTTATTGTTGCTGTGGTACGCTTTTGGGACCCGTAACAAACAAATGTGTGCAGCTCAGTGTCAAGAACTGTGCTTCAAATGGTGATAGGATTAATTGTAGTGCTCCACCTGTATACATGTATGTTTGTATGTTTGTTAATTTGAATAAAGTTCCATTGTGATTGACATAATTGTTGTTTTCTATGGTTGCCAATTGACCCACAGTCAATGGTTCATGAACAGTTCATGTACATGAACAGTTCATAGCCAGCCATTGAATTCTATTCAGTGACTGGGTATGAACTGTTCATGAAGTTGTTATGAACAGTTCTTGATATGTTCATGACCCATGGTTAATTCATGAACAATTCTTGAAATGTTCTTGGTTGAATACTGAATATCCCTACACTCACTGAACACTCCATTTCATGAATTGTTCATGAACCATTCCAGCACAGGAGTTTCATGAGTAGTTCATGAACTGCCCTAGTGCCATTTAATGTTCATGGAACTTTCATGAACAGTTCATCAACTTTGTTATGAGCTGTTTATGAGCTGTTCATGAATATGGTTCACGGAATGTTCATGAACTTCTCATGACAAGTTCATGAACAGTTCACTATCATCTCACTGGGGCAGGATGAGTTTGGCTGTGTTTGGCTGTGTATCGCTAAACAAGGAAACAACACCTCCACGGAGCTCAGCGCGATTCACAACGTCCCGACCAATTAGAGCACACTGTGCTCACAGGGAGGGGGGGGGGGGGGGGGGCTGGAGCTATTGGAGCTACAACGAGCCGTTAAAGGCAGAGAGTGAAACACGTACACGTAGTTTACAGAGATGCTGTTTGAGAAACCAATGTGAGTTTGGAAAATGGCACAATGTAAATCTATTCTAGTCGACCTCAACCATGGAATTATGATCAGTGGAAGTGGCCGTGACGTGGGAGCTTTAAATCCTCTGATAATATCTCATTAGTTCATTAAATCGCTCTTGGATCCACGGTTTGTTTGCTGCTTCATTCATTCGGCCATCACCTGGTACCCTCCTGCTCCACGGTTATTTAATGTTCTGTATTCAAGTCCAACGTAAAGGCTTTGATTAAAAGTCGTGTCAAATGATCTCTACACAATTCTTATTCCCTTTTCAACCAAATATCACATTTTAAATCCCGTCTGATATCAAACGCTGATGTAAATACACGTTCCTCAAAGCATCTAATTACGTTAAATTAGTCGATGCAATTACTCTGATGACTGATAGCTTTGTGCTAGCTGTGCTAGCTTTCTTACAAGCACTGGATTCTTTCTAAGATCACTTCTTCTCTTGAATTGTCGCTCTTGAGGTTCCTTCTTTACTCAAATGATCCCACTCTCTCGTTAATGATGTCTTTGCATTGCATGAGAGTATCATCAAAAGTCCCGCTAGTCTTCCTCCATGCGAGATGTGGAGATGTCTTCTTTGCATTCTCAGATCTTCTGCAGAACACTCTTTCCTGCAGGTTTTCCATCCTTCTTATTTATTCGTGACTTAAAACAAACCGAACTTGTCTTAAATCGTCTGATAACATTATAGTCCAGTCGAAACCATCAGATCTGTTCTCAAATAACGTCATGACTTCACAACGTCTTCTGTTTGTCCGCCTTGAGGTTTCACATGTTGTACCCTCAGTATATCGACTCTTCGGGCCCTCAGTCGCACTCCGGTTGTTGCAGGTTCCCATCCTTCTCGGCTCTGTGATGTAACTCTGAGTAAAGCACAGTGTGTTTCTGCTGTATTGGAAATCTCTAAATCTCCGGGGTCTGTCTTCATCGGACACACACACTGCTACAGAAACCTGAACCCTGTGACCCCCCAAAGACCCGAACCATCCCATCTCCATTGATTTCAACAGTTGTAGCATTACATTAACGAAGAGGGGAGAACTACTGCAGGCAGGCTCCTGTTAATGCGTCCCCGAGGAGTCTTTAGCAGCTATTACTAAGAGAGGTCAGTGATTAGGTGCTGCCTGTGTGTACTGAAGTAATAAAGGTAACATATTCTACGCTGAACAAGGACAAAGACCGCTATGTGCCAGGGAGAGAAGACTCTGATTGTGTGCAGCATTAACTTCACAAAGTCAGTGTCTTTGACAGCAGTTGCTTCTGGGTGCATGCATTCTCACGCAGGGCTTTGAGACATCATCGTTCTGATCGGGAGGAAAACCAACGATGCAAATGTGATGCAAGTGCCTCATTTCTACATGTTATGGAGCATCCGTTTCACATTAGTGCATTCAGGGCAACCTGCTGAGTAGCTGTTCAGCATCCTGGTGGAAAGAGAATCAAACATGAGGTTCCTCAGCCTCAGCTCGGGCACCGTCAGGCTGGGGAACAGCTTCCTCCACCAGGCGGTCAGGATGCTGAACTCTCTCCCCCCCCTCTGTCATCTCTCCCCTGAACTCTCCACCCTGCTCTGACCTTTCTCCCCTGCCCCAAATGGTCC